>NC_054555.1:19441877-19540140 GCF_017654505.1 Polyodon spathula
AAAAAATACCAGCAGCCACTGTGAAAAATATGCTGGCGTTTTAAATAAGGGAGAGGTGCGTCTGTGCTCAGACGCTGAGAAACATTAGCATTTGTTTTCATATGTGTTACCAGATATAGCAGATATATCCCAAACAAAACAGCCCGCCCGTTTAAAACTAATTGGAGCCGTTGCATGTCAAAATTCCATTGCTGTCCTTGTTCTATTTAGTAGTGCCAACTAAACAGAACCATACCAAATTGGCACAGTAAGGTAACGGACACCCACCGCGTGACACCGATGCCGGCTGCTCATTTGCATGTTCTGTGTTAGGGTTTCAAAATGCTGGCAAGGATAGAAATGCACGCGGCACCTTCTTCCATCTTTTCCGGGAGGTTTGGTGACTTCTCTTGAAAACACGGTCTACAGAGTGACCATGTTTTAGGAGAGAAGGGAGAGAGGGAGAATGCAGTCTGGATAATGCAAGATACGGTGAAACCAGGCGCGGTGCCAGTACAAAAGAGACAGTCTTTCCTCTGAGGGATTAACGAGCAATGCGTGTCAACCCTGTTCAAGCAGCGAGAGGGAGTGAAACGACCATTGTGCGCTTATCTTCCTGGCTGCGTTCTTGTTTATTAGCCGCGGCCAAGAACTATGCTGGTCATAAAATGTGTTGACTCAGTTTAATACATAGTAAAACAGCTATTACACATAACAACGCCCAACGCCCGAATGTGGATATCGACCCATTAAAAATGGAGGTCCAGTATGACAATGCATTAAGCAATATGGTGAATACACTTGGATCGATATGACTGGTCAATGATCTGCAGAGCTACACGGTTCCTGATCTGCCGTGGCAGTTTAAACACCCACTCAGTAGACAAGACAGGATAGCTGTAACAGATGTTGGCCAGCATTATTATTATTATTATTATTATTATTATTATTATTATTATTATTATTATTTCATAAGGAATATCATATCTATACGCTCTGAATATCATTTCTTGGGCAGACTGTCAGTAACAGTTTCTCAGCCACGTTCATTTTTCTTTTCATTCCAGGGTTAAGGCTTGCCTGGAACGACACGTTGTCAAGTTTCATAAACGGGTGTGGAGTGTCTTATAATAATTCTCGCAGCCACAACTACGAACGCGCTGCACCACCAATACAATATGTTTTCAGGTAACTACAATCTGAATATGCCATTTCGAAAAATGAAAGCAACATTGCCATCACCTGTTCCTCTTCTTTATTATATTTAAATGAAAGCAACATTGCCATCACCTGTACCTCTTCTTTATTATATTTAAATGAAAGCAACATTGCCATCACCTGTACCTCTTCTTTATTATATTTAAATGTCGACATTTTGTGAAGGGTAGACGCCAGGCTTGGATTAACTATTCACACAAGCGTTTGTTTAACCCCCCGGGGTGTGTCTGAGTCACTGTGTGTTAAGGGGTTGGAACTGTGTAGTGCACCAGGGTCATTATCTCCCATCTCCCCCAACCTCCCAGATTCTCTGACATGGGAAAAAAAAAACAAAAAAAAAAAACGCCTTTGCAATACCTCACTGAACGATACACTGCATCGTACCGTTGAAGTAACATCAGCGACTATAATGTACGTCGTTAATCGATTAACTTTGCACTGTGGGCGATTGCTGTTGAATTAGCGGGCATTTAAATGGAAGCAAAAGAAATGCTTGAGACATCTCACTTGCTGTATCAAAGACTAGACAAAATAACCCTATCATAGGTTGCCTGCACTGTAAAACCACGTTTAAAGGTATTCAGCAGATTCTAAACACATTTCAGTGTTTAGTAGTTGGCCCACAAATACACAAGTGCACTATAAGTAAACCTATATAGACAGTAAAATGTGTTTAGAAAAAAATGTGCATTCGAGTGAATTGTTAAACATTTGAATCACTAAGTGTTTCTGTACCACCATTACAGTGGCCTGACTGAGCGCTCACAATGCTTGCCTAATGGTCGGATTGCGTGGCCATATCAAATCACGACACTTCCTAGCAGTAATAATGACATGGTGTGCCTTGGAGGTTACTGCTGCTCACCCGACTGATACAGCACACCCCACACAAACTACTGTTCCAAGATACTCTTTGTGTACAGTACGTCATATCTAAATGTGATGTAAAGGCAATTAAGTTTGCAATTGGAATTTGTAAGCATTATACACAATTTAACATGAATAGAAAATAGTATATTAACTCTAGTAAATAATGTTTACAATAATAAAACAATCATAAAAAATAATAAAAACATACATAAAGTGACTTTTTTTCATAAGACACTGAGGGTAGTAAATACAGTAACAAGTAATAGCTGAGCAATAATGTGCGTTATTGCAGCCAGAGCCAGTGTTTGGAGAGATTAGTGTGTGTGTGTGTGTGTGTGTGTGTGTGTGTGTGTGTGTGTGTGTGTGTGATTCTGCAGCCTGCCTGGCTGGTGGGGTGCTAGCTAGCAGTGAGTTATTTTTCCAGCTCGAAGCCCCAGTCTGTGCAGCACGATCGATTCACATTGATTGTCCCTGACGAGCTGCTCCACTTTCCAGCCAATGTCAGCTGTCTGCGATCGGGAAGGAGAGAAATGAAGGAAAATCTCTGCCGCCCTGGCGGTGTCATTTCCACACACTTCAGCTGGCAGCCTGCCAGCAGACAAGGGCAGCGGCAAGAGGTGGACTGGACTTCGAGACGAGTGAGAGGGGAGCCTGATAGACCTGTCCAGCACTGTACTATACACATTCAAAGCACGACTGACCAGCGTCTGCGTCTAGCATCCTGGGTGAAAATAAAACAAATTCCTCACGTTACAGTTCAAGCAATTCGTAATAACGAGGCTTATCTGCATCGATTCCTTTAATTAGATGATGGATTAATACGTCTTTAACACACGATTTCTTTCTGGAGATATCAAAATCATCCCTTCAAAGCGAACAATATAGCAGGTAATACATACACACGCAGTTAAATAACATAAAATGATGCTCAATAACAAAATAGTATAAAGCAGTTGCATAGCATTAAAATATATATATTCAAAATGTTGCACATTTAATTGTAAGAAGCTGTCACACTTATTAACAATAAAACAATATTATAATATGTAGCGACATAATAATATGACTACAGAAACGACTAATTCTGATGCCGAAATGCATAAACAGCAAACTAGCATTACTAACTCGCAAGGATTTGTGTGCGGTGTTAGAGCTGAGCGGGGCGCAGCAATCCGCACTCGATAGATGTGGTTTACCTTATCCTTTGTATTCTGCCACTAACGTATATATCCTGTAAAGAAACAGTGAGCTGGTGAGTAGAGGTTATTCGCTGAGGTTTTATTACCCTAACAGGCCTTGCCATGCAATCTTAAACTCCCCATTTACATAACAAAGAAAATATGTTTTTGTTATAATTAACCGTTGTTTAATTAGGGAATGAATATACCGTTTGTTTTAAATAGTTTGTTTAATAGTCGGAGTTGTCCTTAAATCAGGCATTTCTCATTGTTTATGTACAGTGGTTATTTAAAATACAATATGTTTATTTAACCTAATAAACATAATTGGTTTACTTTAGCTGTAACTTTATACAGTTACTCAAATATGCAAATAAGAGTTATTAATTATGGATTGTATTTCACGGAGGTCGGCATTGCTTATACTTTCGGCCTCCATATTTTCTTGTGGCTGTACTCTTTGATAGATGAATGGTTTACATGCTTGCTCACACAAACACATTATCCAGCATTAGTTTGTTTACATTATTTCAAAGGCACATGTGTTTTTTTTTTTTTTCATATCCAGTACAGTAATGTGTTAACACAAAACTTGTTCTTAAGGAGGCATGACAAGCTAGTCAACCTGCAGATCTCTTGAAAATAAATCATACCGTAAGTTATTGAGAACGATGCTGCAGCTCCAAATGTAGACACCAGTGAAATAGTCAGAGCTACATTTAACAGTGTTACACATGAATAAAAGGGCGCCTGTTTTCATCCACACGTACACAGAAACGGTAAACAACACGTTACTACAAAGAACCCGTTGTCAAGCTGTGCGTTTGTGTGTTTTTCACTTCGGTGGAAAGTCCAGTTCGGTTTTTATGAGAAGCTCCAGAAATCTCTGAAATGTGTTTGCATGTACTTCCCGAGCTAGCTGGGATGTAGAGGTAGGGTTGCTGGACTCGGAAGGTTGGAGCCCACTCGTTTGCCTACAAGAAGTGCGTTTTACATTCATTTATCATTCCGATGTGCGCGCTTTTATTTTGGGCGAGAGTTTCAATATTTCTGGTGGGTGAGAATGTGTTTTTTCCCTTTCTTTTTGACATCAATCTCCGAGGCTGCAGCTGTGTGAAGCTGGCTGGACTGGCAGATCCCTCCCCTTCGGCTGGATTGCTTTGGTAGGTGCGAAAGAAAGGCCTGTGTTTGCAAATATGCAGATACAGAGGGGGAATCACAGTTTGCTGAAGTCTGAAAGTTGGGATATCATCTTCCTAACGATCAAGTTTTCAGGGAAGTCGGTTTAATGTTTTTTCTTAACCCCCAAAAACCGCGCTACTGCAGATATTGTGTTAAGGCGCTGCAGGCACGGTTTCAGACCACTGAATCTAGACAAAAGAGATTTTTACTTTCATAAATTGGGAACAGTGTGCACCTTTGTGTAGGAAATCCTGTTTTGTACAAAACGCGTCATTTCGGTTTAATGAAAAGCTATCATGTTCAGATTTTTTTCCTCTTTGTATATTTGAATATCAATACAGTAAGTTGACCACCTTTTATTATTAATATTCAGTGAGAGAGTAAGTTTTACATTAATATCACGCGCTGCTGCAAACTTACTCTTCTTTGGCACGTGCCTGCTGTAGTGCAAATATAAATTTGTATTTAATACTAATAATGATGATGACTCGATTTTAAACGTTTATAAAGCAGTTTGCCAATACAGGCGTTGCAGTGCATAAGGCGATGTCTTGTGTATGTTTCACTTCTTTTTGCGCTGTGGTTATTTTACCTGCTGATGCTGTATCCGCATTAAAGCACCCTGTATACATGCATGCAGTCTAGCTCAGGGATTGATTGCAGACAGGAATGTGCCAATCTTTAATATTATTGCCGCAATCTGGCGATGGTGGAGGTTGTTGTTATTGACGTGGTTAGAACAGAAGCAGGTCTGACCATTGGACACAAGTGACAAGACGATTTTTATTTATTTTTTCTTTGTGATCGATAAGCAGGATTATGAAGTTGTTATTTGAACGGTTTTGTTATTCTTAGCGCGTTTGTTATCCACCGGCATGTTTTCATATTCTTAAGAAGCTAACGTGTGTGTAGTCTGCATTGCTAAACTAATGAATATCATTCTCGACTAGTAAACCTCCCACGAGATGACGAGGAACTACTGCTCTTCACGGCTCGTGCTATGGTTCTCAGTTGCTTTTGTTCCCCCGGCAGAAGATGAGAGAGAGAAAAAAATAAAATAATTATTAATATTTTGTGTTACATTTTTCTTCTTACCTTGTAACTGCAAAGACACTGTCGATCAAAGTACGTTTGGGTTTAGAACACATTTAGTAATAATTCGCTAATTCACACCGGAACACATGGGGTGGGGGCAGGAGCCAAGCTTACCCTTCTCGCTCAGCTAGTTTTGCGCAAGTTATATCCCGGTGTAGTTTCTCGGTTTGTCGCGGTGTTATAATTATGTTGGTATGCAAACTGTCTAACATTTGCTGAATTGATTAGAAATCAGATACCATGCGCCTGAACCCCAACTAACGCACTGTATCTCGCTGAATAATTTCCAGGAGGATAGCTACATATAGTTTTCAATGAACTTGTTAACGTTATAAATATAAATTTGCAGTCGTCAATTTAACATTATATTAGCATATATATATATATATATATATATATATTATATATATATATATATATATATATATATATATATATATATATATATATATATATATATATATACACACACACACAGTACCAGTCAAAAGTTTGAGTAGACCTGCTTGAAACCAGGTTTTTCATGATTATCTATGATTTTAACTGTATAAACTTGTCTATAAACACTTAATATTTCATTATATTATACGTGTACTTATATAAGCTGATAATCATACGTGAACTGCATTAAAAAATTACATTTTTAAATGAAAATGTAAATCTTGTCAATTTCAATGAAATAGTCACCCAAAGCAAGGGGATTTCAGTCTGAAGCCCAAGTCAGTTAAAAGTCTGAAATGTGTATAACACGGTGTTAGAACACTGGCCTAAGTATAAAAGTGTCTTTGTTAGATGTTCTCTGAGTTAACTAGCATGTTACCTAATTAACCTTTTGTCACCAATTACTGTTAACAGGTGAGGGTCCATGATTACTATAAATATAGGTAGCATAGGCACAAGTTTGTTATTCCTGAATGTAAGGGAGCAGAAAATGGCAAAATACGCTCAGTTAAGCAAAGAAAAAGGACAGTCTTTAATTACTTTAAGAAATGAAGGTCAATCTTTAAGACAAATCACAAGAACTTTGCAAGTGTCTGTAACTGCTGTGGCCAAGACCATCAAACGATTTGAAGGAACTGGCACTCATGAGGACCGAACAAGGTCAGGGAGGCCAAGGGTGACCTCAGAATCAGAGAACAAGTTCGAGTCACAAGTCTGCGAAACCAGTGATTAACTGCCCCAGAAATACAAGCTCAGCTAAATGCTACTAGAAGTACAGATGTTTCAACATCAACTGTTCAGAGGCGATTGCGTGAAGGTGGCCTAACTGGAAGAATTGCTGTAAAGAAACCATTGTTAAGAGTGCAGAATAAGAGGAAGAGACTTGCCTGGGCTACCCACGAGTGCCCTACACCTCTGGGAATTGCTGCAGAAGAGCTGGGAAGACATGTCGGGTGATTTCCTGCTGAAACTTGTTAACCGAATGCCTCTTGTTTGTGAAGCTGTTACTAAGGCAAAGTGTGGCTATTTTGAGGAATCTGAGATTTAGAGACAATTTTCAATTTTCTTGAACATTGCTTTGATACTCCTTATGTTTTGTTTTGTATATTGTAACATGTGTTTTCATTTTCAAGTATTTACAGTAAAGTATGTGACGTAAAACATTGTCAATTACTTATACTTTTTTTTTGATCAAGTTTTCGAAATATAATATATATATATATATATATATATATATATATATATATATAATATATATATATATATATATATATATATAAATATAATATAATATATATATTATATAATTTGTTGGTTAAACTAAAAAGATATGGTATGTATTTTATTTTGCTAAGCAATGGTGGTTAATAGTTTTTATAAATGTGAAATACTGCAAGTTTAGAATTAAATAGTAATTGTGGTGGCTTAAAGTACAAAATAGCAAAACAAACAAAAATTGGTGTCCTTGGGAATGTTAGGATTTTTTTACTTTCATAATTGCATTTGTAGTTATAACAGTTACTGTGGTTATAAGTATCCATCCTTAAAATGGAACCTGTATTACTAAAGTAAAGTAATAAAAATACATATACACACTACATATAGTAAATACAGAGTGGGAAGGAGGCGGATAGTGGGAAAGTATGGCCTCCGAGAAAAGAACTGTAGTTACCAACAGGGGACTGTAGTGTCTGAAGCCACAGGCTAAAAGCATTGCCTCCTGCAGGGAACTATAGTTCTTGCTGGGGAACCTTTAATTTCCCACAATGATCTGAGGTCTAGCCCATATTTGTTTTATGAATCACTCCTGAAAGTCATGTTTTTGAAGTCCATAGCTCAGACTTATTCACGTTTTCTTTTGGTAATAGAACTGCCCGTCATGACTTTCTCACTGGCATAGAATTCTTGGAGGAGTCCGTTGAGTTTGTAAATGTTGTATTTATTTACATCATCAAGTTGAATTTGTTTTAGGAAGTCAGAAAACACTACAAGCAAAGTTTTTATGGTGATTTTAGTGTTTGCATCATCTTTGTTTTGTCGTATATTTTGTAATTCATTTTCTTTTGTCCGCCGTTCTGCTGTGTTGTGTGTCGAGAGGAAGGACGTTCAGCAGGATGTCGTAAATTTGAGCGAGTTTGACCGTATTAGCAGTGTCACAGGGGCAATAGTTGGATCTATTTTTGGTCATGTGATCAGATTTTAACAAATCACATGCCAGAATTTCTAAGGACTGATCCAGGAATATAATTTTTACAGTACACTGTGTGGCCTTCTCATTAGTCTGCTATTGATCTACTGTATAAGGACAGTGCAGACCGTTTTCGATATTTAGGTGAGAAAAATCAGACTAAAATTTTGATTAAAAGCTAGAGTGGTGAAACTTGTCAGTCCTGAGTTTCGAAGCTTTACCTCCCATGAATGTCAGTCGTCCAGTCTCTAGATACTGCGGCTTTAATTATTTATTTATTATGCCCTGCAAGGTATCCCTACCTTTTAACAGTGAGAACCTCAATAATGAAAACACATAGAGAAGAGCAATTGTGCTGTATCCGCGTGGCTATGCTGTAGCATATTATATGTTATAAATGCCTTAGACATGTTTTAAAAAACAACAACAGCTTTGTATCCCATTAGAATTTCTCAAGTTTACAGAGATTTAATTTCAAAGTGTTACAGTAATGTGTAGCGCTTGCACGTTTACTTTAGCCAAACAGCAACCCAATCAGAAACGCAAGGTCCTGAGCTTATGAGAAATCTCTTACAACGTGTGGCCAATGGGTGATGGTCAGAGGAGGGCTTTGCCAGAGTGGAAATAATTTCATACCCCTTCTACAAACTGAAAATGCAGGACTGTAACTGTAGTGGTACACATTTCTACTGCTGCTTTGTGTCTTATGAGGGAGTGATTACACTTATACGTACATTAAAAAGACAACACAATCGGCTACAGTTTCTCAGAGAGTGGTTTACATATTCAGTGCTCAGGAAGACCTCTGGGCTATATTCACACAGCTTTCACTCATCAGTTGTTTAAGAATAAAATTAAGTTTGATATTTATGAAACAGGCCTTTACTGAAGAAACCACCAATAGCACAGAACAGTTTCAGGAATTTCAAACCTGATTGTATTCATAAAAAAAAAAAAAAACCTTCTTTAAATAACTCCGGAGTTAAGGCTTTGGGAATAGGAGGCTTTCAGTTTAAAATATTAAAGATAGTAACCAGCGATATCAGAGGTGACAGTAACAGGCTGCTTGCTTGTGTGCTGCAGTGTATTGATAAAGCTCAGGCAGCTTCACTTTCACAGCCTGTGTGTTTGCATCCTGTGCTAGTGGCTTCATCGCTGTTGTTAAACTGGAAAGCAAAGCAATAATATTCCATACTTATGACTGCAGTTATACATAATTGTAGAATCAATATTAGATAATAGCACCAAAGTGTAAACCAGTATCTGTACATTGAGCAGAAGTTTCATCACCACAGGATGCACTTTCGCTGTCCAGTTCTGGAAACTACGTTTGTTGTATGACTGTATATATGGCTCTAGGAACATCTATGTACAGTGTGTGGGGAATATTGAAAGAGATAGTTGCCTTTAGCAGATATAACACATACTGTACACACCCTATAGATATATTGTACCATGCTTGTTTTAAAGGGCTATCTGTTAGTGCCAGGGTTCTAATGTTACTGTTTAGAGTCTACATACAAACAATGGGGCCCTTGTGGGCTGACTGTGTCCATTCACTCTGTCACACTCTACATGGTGAACAAGGTAACTGTCTTCACCAGACTTTCCTTACACACTCCTAACCACACTAGGGCAGGAACGATAGTGTTTTTTTTTTTTTTTTTTTTTTTTTTTACTATCGATGCATCATTTTTTCAGAACGCAAAAGAAACATGTAAATAATAAATATATATACACCCACCCCTCATTGTCGCCCCTCACTATACTGAGGATTCGGATTGGACCTGGAGCTGGCTCCTCATTTTTACTGTCTAACTGCATATGCCTTAGCTGCAATATACATAGGCACTTACAATTACTGTTCATTTTATTTCGTACTGCACATCACAAACAAAAATATACAAAACAATTAAAAACAAAGCATTACTATCGTACTGTTCTCATGTACACATATTGTACAATAACACAAAGCTAATTAAATATCTACTTGCTGAAGCGGTTTTTATTTAAGCCAACGAGGTGTTCACGTGTGGCAGCAATGCACTAGCAAAAGCCACAATGCAGTGACGACAGCTCCCTAGCAACAAGCTTCCTATATTGTTGTTGGGAATGGATTATTTCAGTGCAGCAGGTTTGTGCAATTGAGAAAGGAGAGGAAGACTCATGAAATTAATTGGAGACTGAAGTTGATGAGAAGCATTTACCCTCTGCTGTACGATTTAAAACTGTATGCTGCTTTTTATATGAAAAATAAGGAAAAACAGGTTGTGTAGAGGATTTATACTGGACCCTGACTCCCTCGATAAAACAAGGGAGTGGATGTACAGTAATTTATTTGTTAGCCTACTTGCTTTTCTATGGGTCTCGCTATATCGCGGCCCTCGATATAGAGCGGATTTATTTTGGACTCCAACACCCGCGATATATCAAGTGGGTGGTGTATTTTCATCAAATCTAATCACGAAAAGTAAATGTTTCTCCAGCTGAACTTAAAACTACACTTTCTAATTATGTCTAGTCACACTGTCGGCGAGGTTCCCCCACAAAAAGTTAATAAAACTTTACAAATATTACTGTCTTACCTTAAGATGTCTTGACAGCAACTGGATTAGAGAAGAGAAAAAAAAACTCCAACAGGGAACATAAGAATAACTCTTTACAAGTCCAGCGTAGCAAAATCGGTGCTCTCTCCAGAGCTTATTTCCTGTGTATACTAAGAAATATTATTGCACCCACATTCCAGTTTCAAAGAAGAATCCCTGCTTTGCTGAACACATGCTCACACGGGGCCGATGTTGATACTTAACATGCTCTTTGCCAAGGCTGCTAGGTTGGGAAAGCATGTCTGGTTATTTTTCTCCCAAATCAATTCAAGAAGGCGTTCAAACATATAATAAACTTTGTTCCACATTTTTTGTACACCCTGTATTAATTTGAGTGGTGCCTTTTCTGTGTTCAGCATTTGTTTGTTTCCTGTTAAAGCACTTGCTGCCAACTCACTCTTTTGCAACCAGTCTCCTTGCTGCTGCCACTAATGTATGGACTTGTCGTACATCCTCCAAGCTTTTCTGAATGCAGAGATTTATATTGTGCTGTGCACAGCTTACACTTGCCACGCTACCAAAAAGCACAGCATGCTCACTTGCAGAAAGCAAAGACATTGCTCTGCACACGTTGGCTGCATTGTCATAAACACAAGCTATTACCTTTGTAGCCACTTCAAACTCTGTGTTTATCGACTGATCGCTTCTGCTAAATTCACAGCTGTGTGTCTCGTGTAATTTTCGTGTCGCAATACATTTGACTCGTTCCGAGTTTTGCTTAATTTAATGACAGGTGACTGTTAAAACGCTTCTTGTGTCATGCTTGTTCATACATCGATAGTGATGGACATTGAATTACAGTCCTGACTTAAATCCTGTCAAAGCTTTTCTTTTGCACGTTCGTGGTCCAGAGTAGTGAATTTGGAGATTGTCTTTCAACAGGACATTTCATAGCCTGGAGCAATATTCAGTCAGATTTTTAAACACATATTTCTCTACTATGCTAACAGGTCTGATGGTATTGCCGCAGGTTAGTGGTATTGGCACAGAAGCTTAATAAAACTCCACAAACAGCGCATTTTACCTTTCCATTTTGTTATTTTGTAAAAAATAAATAAAAAAATTGAAACGTTTGACGGCATTATTTAAAATTAAATTAAATCAACAATTTAACTAGCAAAATCTGATTCTGAAATGCATCTCTAGCCTCTTCTCCTAAGTTTTTTTTTTGTTTAATTTTTGTCACCTTTGCTCTGAAAACATATGTGCACATAGTGTGGGTGGGGAGGTTTTTTTATTATTATTATTATTTAAAGGAATCAAAGGAAAGACAAGGAATAAGTGTGTAGACGTATATATTGCCAGTCCTAATAATGCATTTTTTTTCAACCATCAAGGGTTATTTTATCCATTGTTGGTTATTTTATCCATGGATGGTTATTCCAACGATTCGATGCATTGATGCAGAGTTCCAGCCCTAAACCACACTGCTGCCGTTTTGATAAACTCATTTTTTATAGAAATATTTTTAACCTGTACAAAACGTGGTTATGAAAACCCTTTCCTCTGCATGTGCGTACACTGTTTTTAATTAGCTTTAAAGTTGAAGGGAGTTTCATTGAGGGACTTAGTACGACAACCATACTGGTATTGTGAATAAAGCATGATAGAGACTAGGCTGTGGAATACAAGAAGCGTGCTCTCTGATTTAAAGAGTAGAGTAGCTTCAAAATGCACTTAATTTAAATTTTACTGTTCCTTTGTCGCTTTTTGTTCTGAGTGCTTTATTGCAATCACTTTCAGCAATTCTAGGTGCTTTAACCTGAGTTGCCTGTCATAGACATGTGTAGTGTAGGCTAGGTCAGCCATAGTGTCTTTATATTAGTAAGCACTTCATTGCCAGCAAAACAAAAGGAAATTGAAGAGCAGCTCCTGAACTGTGTGTGGAGATTTTTAGGAAAGTGTGATTTTTCACAATTTGATAATTCACAAATTTGTTTAATTTGTTAATTTGTGGCTGAGTTGTGTGTAAATTGTACAGGTACTATATTTGACTCTGTAAGAACCCATCACGAATTTACTATTTTCAATATTTAGTGTTTTTTGATGTTAAACTCAGGTGAAAAAAAAAAAAAAGTAAATTAAAAAATTGCAATAAGACCCACTCAGGTGATAGTAAACATCGTAAAAAAGTAAGGAAAACCATTTATTTGAAGTTACTTGCCAATTGATAAATGAATACATTTTTGACATTAAAAAATATCATGGTTAATTTAGTTTTCTTGTGGACAAACAAGTTAAGTCTGTAAATCAATAACCACTAAGAATGCATCTTTGTAGAACCTAAAACCTAAAACCTCTGGTTCTAAAGGAATACTGAGGAAGAAGCCTTCTTTACTGAGCTGTGCTCTACAGTATTGTAGTTCAGAATGTGTGCAGACCCTTGTTTACTGAGCTGTGCTCTGCAGTATTGTAGATCAGAATGTGTGCAGACCCTTGTTTACTGAGCTGTGCTCTGCAGTATTGTAGATCAGAATGTGTGCATATCCTTGTTTACTGAGTTGTGCTCTGCAGTATTCTAGTTCAGAATGTGTGCAGACCATTGTTTACTGAGCTGTGCTCTGCAGTATTCTAGTTCAGAATGTGTGCAGACCCTTGTTTACTGAGCTGTGCTCTACAGTATTGTAGTTCAGAATGTGTGCAGACCCTTGTTTACTGAGCTGTGCTCTGCAGTATTCTAGTTCAGAATGTGTGCAGACCCTTGTTTACTGAGCTGTGCTCTGCAGTATTCTAGTTCAGAATGTGTGCAGACCCTTGTTTACTGAGCTGTGCTCTGCAGTATTCTAGTTCAGAATGTGTGCAGACCCTTGTTTACTGAGCTGTGCTCTACATTATTCTAGTTCAGAATGTGTGCAGACCCTTGTTTACTGAGCTGTGTTCTGCAGTATTCTGGTTCAGAATGTGTGCAGACCCTTGTTTACTGAGCTGTGCTCTACATTATTCTAGTTCAGAATGTGTGCTGAGCTCCAGGGTTTCATGATGTGTGTTTTAGTGAGATCCCAAGTCATTGTTTTGTTACCAAAACTTAAAGCATGTCAGACTACGCACAAACAGGTCCTGCCTTGCTTGATGATTAGTTAAAGGGAATGGCAATATGACATCAGTGTCCCATGTTAACTTGACATGAGGCTGTCATTTTGTGAACTTGGCAAACAGTAATGAAGCTGGCTCAGGACAGGGTCCTCCCTAGCAGTTTGAATACTGTTACACAAAGAAATGACTTGAGTGTAAAGAGATTCTGGTTTTCATACTGGAGGACAGAGTGTCTGGCATTGCACTGTTTCGATTCAACACTGCTGAGATCTGCAGGACCCAAGGGGACACACTTCTTAAGGGTTTGTTTTGCCAAAGGAATGTCAAACTAATGTTACCAAACTAGGATCAAGTGAGCCAGAAGGTTAATGTTAACACTGAAAGGTGTTTCCATAATGGTAACGTTAAGAATTTCTTATCAACAACAATGGTGAACATTTCAGACACATCAATCCCAATTTATGTCTTCTGTATGAGTCTTATACAAAGAAGGTTCCAGTGTTATCAAGGCAATTCCCAGCGAAGAACCACAAACTAACCTAAAAAACAGAAAAACAACACTTAATCTCTATTGAAGAAGAGACATACAGAACTAGAATGTATAAAACTGGGGGGGCTGTCTGAATCATTCATAACACAATTGACAGACTCGCAGGAATACTTTTTAATGCCTCTGTTTATTAAAGTTGAAATATAAATAACATTGTCAAATAAAAATACATGCGTGATTATTCCTGTTGGTATTGTTTACGTACCTTTACTAAAAGTGTTATCAGCACAAATCAAAGGGTCTTCTTCACAAACTTGAAGAACTGTTTTAGAGAGTCTTCATTCTTCATTGTTTTTCAGTTGACAGTAATTACAAAACAGAAGTGAAAAGGTAACATGGTATTAGAATTTTCACATAATACATTTAAGTAGAATCTGTGGTGACTGTGAGTAAAGTTGTTATTTAAAAAGAACTATTGCATACAATTCACTAATTTCTTTAAAATTTATTAAACTGGGAGCTTGACACCCGTGCAATCTGCAGTTTAGCAAGCGCAACAAAAGAATCAGCACACTGCCATCTGGTGCATTCCAGAGCAAGATGTTATTCCTTATCAGATGCTGATTTGAATATTAGGTGCCAAATTTTAGTCACGGTCACATTTTCTTTAGAGCTCCATTCACTTACTGACACGCCGTATGACAAATAGCTGGACTGTCTGCTGTAACAGTATAATGATCCTCAGCTTGTTGCTAAGTTTCCTGAAACACTCTTGCAATGATATGCTTTTTCCAAACAGAAACATTAAGGAGATTTTGTTTGTTTTTTCTCTTTCGTTTTCTTTCAGCTGTTGCATAAAGGACGCCGATTATGTCAGCAATCTGAACGGCAGTCCAAGGTTGTTGGGATAAAAGACTGACTTGTGGAGCCATTGTTTTACCTGCTAGCTGGATTCCTCGTCCTGTGTGTAATAACATGTCTAGCGGCCATCAGGAAGGAACCAGCAAACCCGATGCCCTGGATAACATTGACGACGCTCAGCCCACTGTCACAGAGAGGAGAAACAAGAGCGGCATCATCAGCGAGCCTCTGAGTAAAAGTCTGAAGAAGTCTCGTGCTTTGTCACAGTACTCCACCGTCGGCAGTGCTAGCTCTTTAAATGGACAATTACACAAAGGAAGCAATGTGGAGAAAAGCAGCACTACCTCCACAACACAAAAAAACATTGCGCAAGTGTTGAACAAATTGGAAAGGGCATCCGAAATCACAGAAGGACAGAATGGGTTACACTTCTCCCAGGCAGCTGAGTTGCTGAAACGGGCCGGGGCAGAACACATGCTTCTCCCGAGTGACCAGGCACCTGGGATCAGTGACATCGAGGCTGTCACGGCCACAGAAGCCATGAACAGCCCTGCCGACTTCCCCTACATAGGGGGCTTTCCTTTCAACCCCGGCCTTTTCATCATGACCCCTGCCGGGGTGTTTTTGGCAGACAGTGCACTGCACATGGCAAGCTTGGCAGAGTATCCCATGCAGAATGAATTGGCATCTGCCATTAATTCTGGGAAAAAGAAAAGGAAAAGATGTGGGATGTGCCCTCCCTGTCGCAGGCGGATAAATTGCGAGCAGTGCAGCAGTTGTCGGAATCGTAAAACAGGCCACCAGATTTGCAAATTCCGAAAATGTGAGGAACTTAAAAAGAAGCCTTCAGCTGCCCTGGAGGTAAGAGAGCTTGTAGAGAGAGGTTAGTGAGTCCTGGAGAAGTATGTATAAGAAATAGTGTGTATGCTGGGCATTTAATTTTGAACTGCTTTTCCCTTTTTATTTCAAACAAGAATGAGTTGCTAAGATTAACCCTATTTGTCATCTGACTGCAGGTTAGAAACCTGCAGTAATGTTGCACCCAGTCCAGGGTTTTAGAACTAATCTTGATTAAGTGTATATTTTAATCAGCAGCTGGGTTTGAGCTATCAGGCCCCTCACCTATAGCTTAATGAAGAACTAAAGTATTTGTTCAGGCCCTGCTCATTTCAATACCTAAACAATGGGAGTTCTGTGCAGTGGTGCAAACTTGAGTTATAGCTTTACCAAAGCATGTAGCATTTAAAACACAGCTCCTGGGTTTCACTTACCCTACTATATATTTATCAACATACTGGCTTGTTATTTATTATATATTCTATTCACACATGGTTTAGCGCTTTGCGGTCCTAAGACAGACCCGATCCAACACTACAATTTTCCCTTTCCAGTCTGATTTCGGACCCTGCCCTTCATCATCAAAAAGACGTAAAGCACAGGTCTTTAATCATTTTCTCTCCGGAAAAAAACAGAGAAAACCTTTGAATGGCTGAGTGAGCCAAATGAAGCTGAATAAAAGGGCGTATCTGATAGCCCTATGCACCACAGAGATAACCCAGATAGATACTTCTGCCTCCAGCGCTCAAAGAATATCACGAACAGAATACTACAAATTTGCAGAGCTTTCTGAGATGTTATTGTAATAAAATAATGACTTGGATCGCATTATTGAGGAGTTTGGTGATAAATCGAGTGATCAGGAGAGGGTTTATCAGTGTGCACGTCTAAAAGAGGTATGTAAAAAATACAGTGAAAAAGGTTTGGCTGGAGATACAGCACTGAGTGTCCTTTTGTGATTCAGTGCCTTTTAAACCAGTGTTACTCTGAAAAAATATATATTTTAAACTGCTTGTAAAATAAACAGCGCGTGTGAAAATAAATTGGACCTGATGTGCCTGACAAGCTCTGAATAAATGGACCGCTAAGGGTTAAGATGCCCTTAAACAATACTTTTTTAAAATGACACGTGGTTTCTTTTTTATTAGCGATTGATTCATTTTAACATTAAATATGTCACTGTTTTTCAACTGTGGGAACAGAGGAATAGTAAGCAGGATGTTGGGAGAAAGAGTGTGTTTGGGTGTGGGGGGAGGGAAGGCGCATGACCTCATGTGGGAATAAGCTTAGGACAGTGTGAACAAGACACTTCTTCATACAGAGAGTGGTTAGGGGATGGAATGGGTTACCTAGTCATGTTGCTGAAGGAGACACGTCTTCACACAGAGAGTGGTGAGGGGATGAAATGAGTTACCTAGTCATGTTGCTGAAGGAGACACGTCTTCACACAGAGAGTGGTGAGGGGATGAAATGAGTTACCTAGTCATGTTGCTGAAGGAGACACATCTTCACACAGAGAGTGGTGAGGGGATGGAATGGGTTACCTAGTCATGTTGCTGAAGGAGACACATCTTCACACAGAGAGTGGTGAGGGGATGGAATTGGTACCTAGTCATGTTGCTGAAGGAGATACATCTTCACAGAGAGTGGTGAGGGGATGGAATTGGTACCTAGTCATGTTGGATCTTAAGACCTAACTTGATAAAGTTCAGAGATTTCCTTTAGTATTTCTAAATTCAATGTGTTTAATAGTTCTGGATGACCTATTATTTCAGTACGATATCAGGTACATGAATACCACTGTCTAAACATCACTAAATCTGCTGAGTGAGTGCAACGCAAGTAGATAATCTAATCAGTCCATGGAGCTTGCGTGCCAATACCAACGGTTCTGATTTAGGTTTGGTTGACCCAACAGATTCAATGATGTTTAGACAGACAGGTTTTTCACGCACCCAATATGATATGGAACTGTGTGGCCAGCACTGATTCAAAGAGGGAGGCACAGCATTGTACACAGATGTAGGGTTATAAAATGACAGAATATTGGTATGAGTAGAAGTGAATGGACAGAGGTTGAAGACCGAGGTCCCTTAAAGCACTAAGAGTGTCCATATAATCCAGAGAGGCATGCAGTCTTCAAACTATTATAAACTGCTTTATTATTAATATACAAAACTCAGCTATATATATATATATATATATATATATATATATATATATATATATATATATATATATATATATTAGTGCCTATAGAATCTACACCCCCTTTCAAAATTTTAACCTTTTTTTCCTTATAGGAATTAAAATTCATAAAAATAGTTTTTTTGTTTTCATTGATCTACAAATTCTACCCCACAACTTCCAAGTGAAAAAATATATTCTAGAAATCTGTAGAAAATTAATTAAAAATAAAAACTGAAATAGCTTGGTTGGATAAGTGTCCCCCCCCCCTCGTAACAGCAATCCTAAATTAGCTCAGGTGTAACCAATCGCCTTCAAAATCACACACCAAGTTAAGTGGTCCTCACCTATGTTAAATTGTAGTGATTCACATGATTTCAGGATAAATTCAGCAGTTCCTGTAGGTTCCCTCTGCTGGGTAGGGATGAAACAATTTTTCGATAGTACGATATATCGTGATTACGAATATTCGTGATAATCATATCGTTGACATTTTTTAATTATTCCATAATCGTAGAAAACGATAGTCACATACACGTGGCTGGAACCAGAACAGACGCTGTTCTCTCCAAAATAAGGGTAATCATCGGTGTGTACTACGGCTGCTGCTATGAACACCCTACCTTGTTGGTATTTCTACCAGACAAACAGTTGCTGTGCGCTTGTTTTCCTGCTCGTGTTAACTAGCATCTGATTTGCTGGGCCCATCCCACCAGCGAATAAACTGTTATATAATGAATGTTTAACAATTTTCAATAACGTTAAAAATAAATAAATAAATGATCAGTGGTGTTAAACGCAATTCTGGTAATTATCACCTATTAGCTGGTATCCAATTCAAAGTTTTTTGTAAACTCGTGTCTAGTTTATGTAGCTTACATTCCAAAGTACTGTAATCTGTTTGGAATATATATTTTAGTACCACTCCTGTAGTATGTTAAACTTGCTAGGCTTGTTGCGAGTGCTGTGCTTTGTATTGTTTCTTTTTTTTCTCTTGAAGCTACCAAGGCGTAATTACCTAACGCATTCAGTTGCTGTGCACAAGCTTTTACTAAACTGCAATCATATTAAAATGATAATTTCACGTGAAGAGGAATGCACTGAAAACGTATGGTACAATCATTGATATTTATTAGAACGAGTGCGGTGCCCTCCTTATACTGGCTTCTGGTCCACCCTCAATTATCAGTATATAATTTCAGTATATTCATTAAAATGTACACGTTTTATGTTGTTATGCCACCAGAAAAACAGGCTACCTCGGGCAAAGCTGATAACGGTATTGAAATGTGTTTTCTTAAATTATAAATGAAATACCGACAAAAAAGGAATATGCATAAAGAACATCATGCCCATACTGTTTTATTCCATACTTACAGGTTAGTTTAGTATAAAATAATTTAATTATTTTGCAGACTATTTTAAAAAATAATTCAGAATAGTTAGCAGTATGTGTGTAAAGCAAGTACTATAAATATATTGAAAGAAATACAAATGCTTCATATTTTGTAATTATGTACTGTTTCTAAGTACATTTAAATAAAAAAAAAATGTGGAAATAAAACAGGAGGAAAAAAAGCTTGCAGTCCCATTTTGACAGACTTAAATAAAGGTATCATGTTTTGCAACTATTAGATGGTAATATAAAGACCATTTCTTTAAGATTATTTTTCTTCCACCTGTGTGTGCTAGTAATTTTTTTCATTCTTGCTAGAATCTTGCTCTTTTTTAAAGTATGTAGGTTCCTTGTGTTGTAGACCATATTCCACAGTGAAAAAAAAGACATAATTTGTTATTTTTTTTTTTCTTTTTATTCAGTTAAAAAAGTAATTGAAAAATAACAGCTAATCGTGTATCTTGAAAGAGTGGGCTCTCAACTATTCGTATCGTGGAAATTTACTATGGTTTCATCCCTACTACTGGGTAATGCATTTCAAAGCAAAGACTCAACCATGAGCACCAAGAACTCCAGGGCAAAGTTGTTGAAAGGCACAGATCAGGGGATGGGTATAAAAAAATATCAAAGGCCTTGAATATCCCTTGGAGCATGGACAAGACGATTATTAAGAAGTGGAAGGTGCATAGCACCACCAGACCCTGCCTAGATCAGGCCGTCCCTCCAAACTGGATGACCGAGCAAGAAGGAGACTGATCAGAGAGGCTAACAAGACATCAATGGCAACTTTGAAAGAAACTTTTATGGCCAAGACTGGTCAAAGTGTGCATGTGACAACAATATCCCATACACTCCACAAATCTGGCCTGTATTTCACTCAAGAAAGACCACTTTGAATACTATTTGAAGTATGCAAAAAAAAAACACTCAGGTGATTCTATAGCCATGTGGCAAAAAGTTTTGTGGTCTGACGAAACTAAAATGGAACTTTTTGGCATAAGTGCAAAGCATTATGTTTGACGCAAACGCAACACAGCTCATCAACCAAAGAACACCATCCCTACTGTGAAGCATGGTGGTGGCAGTATCATGTTATGGGGATGTTTCTCATCGGTAGGGACTGGGGCACTTGTCAGGATAGAAGGGAAAATGAATGGAGCAAAGTACAGAAAAATCCTTGAGGAAAACCTGCTGCCCTCTGCAAGAAAGCTGAAACTGGGACGGAAGTTCACCTTTCAGCATGACAGTGACCCAAAGCACACAGCCAAATCTACACTGGAGTGGTTAAGGAACAAAAAGGTAAATTTCCTTGAGTTGCCCAGTCAGAGCTCAGACCTAAATCCAATCAAAAATGTGCGGCATTACTTGAAGATTGCTGTCCATCAACGCCCCCCAAGGAACTTCACAGAGCTTTAACAGTTTTGTAAAGAAGAATGGTCAAATATTGCCAAATCTAGGTGTGTAAAGTTGGTAGAGACCTATTCCAAAAGACTCTGTAAAAGTTATACTGTAACTGTATAGTATTAACTCAGGGGGGTGGAGGAAATGGTTTCAGCCTGGGTGTACTCAAAGTGGTTTAACTTGTAGATTATTTCCCACAGGTATATAAAGACTTTCAAGCTGCAACTCACATAGTGATACAACAAAGCAACGATGAAGACCATGGAACTTTCAAAATAAGTCAGGGATAAAGTGGTAGAGGCACAGAGCAGGAGAAAGGTAGAAGAACATTTCAAAGGTGCTGATTATCCCTCTCAGCACAGTGAAGTAAGTAAGTAAGAAGTGGAAGACGCATCATACTACCCAGACACTACCCAGACCAGGTCGCCCTCCCAAACTGAGCAGCCGGGCAAGCAGGAAACTGGTTTGGGATGTCACTCTGAAGCCAACAATGACCTTGAGAGATCTGCAAAGTTCTGTGTCTGAGATGGGAGTCAGTGTTCACACATCAACAATAAGCCGGTCCTTACACAAAGTTGGCCTGTATGGATGAGTGGCAAGAAAGAAGCCATTTATTTAGGTGTCATAGCAAAAGGGATGAATACTTATGCAATCAGTTATTTTCTGTTTTATATTTGTAATTAATTTAGAACAATTTTTAAATTTTATTTAGATTTTACATTGTGGATTTTTTTTGTGTTGATCAGTGGCAAAAACTCCTAATGAAATCCATTTTGATTCCATGTTGTAACACAATAAAATGTGGAAAAGTCCAAGGGGGTGAATACTTTTGAGAGCTACTGTATCCAAAAAGACTCATAGCAGTAATTGCTACAAAAGGTGCTTCTACCAAATACTGACTTAAGGGACTGAATACTTATGCAACCAGTACATTTAATTTTGTACATTTTCTTTGCAAGTTTTGCTGACATATAACCACCTCCTCATATGACAGTGTTCAGTTTAACCACTACAGCTTTGCGTAAAAAAAGTTTGTTTGAATAACTGTGCATAGACTATTTGTAATTCAACAAAATGTGACATTATTGGTAGGGGATGAATACTTCTGCAAACCACTGTATGTATGTATGTATGTGTGTGTATACATATACAGTGCCTTGCAAAAGTATTCAGACTCCTGACCAATTCTCTCATATTACTGAATTACAAATGGTACATTGAAATTTCATTCGGTTCGATATTTTATTTTAAAACACTTAAACTCAAAATCAATTATTTTAAGGTGACATTGGTTTTATGTTGGGAAATATTTTTAAGAAAAATAAAAAACTGAAATACCTTGCTTGCATAAGTATTCAACCCCCACACATTAACATTTGGTAGAGCCACCTTTCGCTGCAATAACAGCTTTAAGTCTTTTGGGGTAAATATGTACCAGCTTTGCACACAGTGTCGGAGTGATTTTGGCCCATTCTTCTTGGCAGATTTGCTCCAGGTTGGACGACGCTGGTGGACCGCAATTTTCAAATAGTGCCACAGATTCTCAATGGGATTGAGATCAGGACTTTGACTGGGCCACTGTAGGACATTCACCTTTTTGTTCTTGAGCCACTCCAATGTTGCTTTGGCCTTGTGCTTGGGATCATTGTCCTGCTGAAAGGTGAATTTCCTCCTAAGCTTCAGTTTTTTAGCGGACTGAAGCAGATTCTCTTGCAGTATTTTCCTGTATTTTGCTCCATCCATTCTTCCTTCTACTGTAACAAGATGCCCAGTCCCTGCTGATGAGAAGCATCCCCACAGCATGATGCTGCCACCACCATACTTCACCGTAGGGATGGTGCGTCTTGAGGCATGGGCAGTGTTAAGTTTGTGCCACACATAGCGCTTCGAGTTTTGGCCAAAAAGCTCTTTCTTGGTCTCATCTGACAACAAAAACTTTTCCTGCATCGCAGCTGGGTCACTCTCATGCTTTCTGGCAAACTCCAGATGTGCTTTCAGATGGTACTTTTTGAGTAACGGCTTCTTTCTTGCCACCCTCCCATACAGGCCAGTGTTATGCAGAGCTGTTGATATGGTTGGCTGGTGCACCATTACTCCATTCCCAGCCACTGAACTCTGTAGCTCCTTCAAAGTGATTGTTGGCCTCTCTGTGGCTTCTCTCACAAGTCTCCTTGTTTGAGCGCTGAGTTTTGAGGGACGGCCTTTTCTTGGCAGTGCCTGGGTGGTGTGATGCAGCTTCCACTAACTGATTATTGATCCAACTGTGCTCACTGGGATATCCAAACACTTGGATATTATTTTGTACCATTTCCCTAATCTGTGCATTTGTATTACTTTATCTCTAACTTCTGTAGAATGCTGTTTGGTCTTCATTTTCCTTCAGATTCACAGCCTTACCAGTGATCCTTCAACAGTGGGGTTTTTATCCACTAAATGTGACAGCAACTTTAATGGTTCACAGGTGGAGGCCAATGGTGAGGTAAATGTGTCCTCATTAGGGCAGTTTCTTTCATCGGTGCAAACTGGGAGCTTCCACAGCACAAGGGTTGAATACTTATGCAAGCAAGATATTTCAGTTTTTTATTTTTCTTAAAAATATTTCCCAACATAAAACCGATGTCACCTTACAATAATTGATTCTGAGTTTCAGTGTTTAAAAATAAAATATCAACCAGTGTGAAATTTCAATGTACCATTTGTAATTTGGTAATATGAGAGAATTGGTCAGGGGTCTGAATACTTTTGCAAGGCACTGTATATGTTATGGTTCCTGTGTAAAATCAGTAAATCTACAGAGTAACCGTTTTTTGTGTAGATTTACCAACTCAGTGGTCAATACATAAAATATCAAAGGAGATGGTAGTTAATGCTACAGTAGTTAATATTACAGCATGTGAGGTGAATTCAGAAATAAAGTAACATCAGGGAGCTTAATCTTTCCAAACTTCACTTCCCTTCTTGATTAATAATAATAATAATAATAATAATAATAATAATAATATAATAATAATAATAATAATAATGTATGGATTTAGCAGAGACCATGTATTAATGTTTTTTCCTATATATAGGCATGATTAGAGACAGATTCCTGCTTTATTTCTAACCACTGTCTTTTTCATTGTATGATTTTTTAAAGTAGAGAATGTCATCTGTGCTGATATGGAGAATACAGCACAGAAAAATTGAAAGCAGCACTTTCATGGAATGTGACATGGAATACCGTAGGTTAAACATGCACTCTGATTGGCTGAAAGACCCTGAGCAGTCTATAATGTGAAATGTAGTCAGGGATGATTAAACTGCTTGACCCAGGATCTCACCTTCTGGACCATCAGGTCAATCAGAGCCGGGGGGTGCAGGTCCAGCGACCCACAGAAGAGAGATACAATGACAAAGGAGGCAGGGAGAGACTCAGAACAGTGAAAGGGGAGCTTGTCTGTACAGGATTGGTTAGTATACGGACTGTACCCAGCACCTACAATTACATCAAGCTTCCAATTCATGAGAAATGATTATCAACTATACAAAGAATCATAATTGCATTGAAAAGATACAGCTATGTACAACACAGCAGCAGCAGTATGTTTGTTATAAACTCTGTGCAGGCAGCAGCAGTAAGTAGTATGTTTGTTATAAACTCTATACAGGCAGCAGCAGCAGTATGTTTATTATAAACACTATACAAGCAGCAGCAGTAAGTAATATGTTTGTTATAAACTATGCGGGCAGCAGCAGCAGCAGTATGTTTGTTATAAACACTGTGCAGGCAGCAGCAGTATGTTTGTTATAAACTCTGCAGGCAGCAGCAGCAAGTATTATGTTTGTTATAAACTGTGTGCAGGCAGCAGCAGTAATTAATATGTTTGTTATAAACTCTATGCAGGCAGCAGCAGTAAGTACTGTGTTTGGTTATAAACTATATGATGTACGTGTTCTGTGAATCAGGTTCAACAGTATTCTGCCTATTTCCAAGGATATAATGCTGTTAGTCTGAGGCTTCAATTACTAATAGTGGATAATGATTAGGTGGGAGGCACCTGTGGAGCCTCTCTTGACAAGGGTAGCTGCACCAAGAGAAGCCATGTAATGAGGCTGATCCAGTGCGGTGCTTTTGAACATTGTTTAGCAGCCTGTGAAGCAGTATGGAATTACATTGAAGCTGCAGCTTCATGTTCAATCTGTTGGTGTCACAGTGTGCCATAGTTTAGCCACTCAGGAACAGAACTTGTTAGCTGTCCAGTTTTATACATTCCCAAGCTTCCTCTCCTGGAAAGCTGCTTTCTTTATCAATCTGTCAGCCACATGCAGCTGAATGGGGGTCTCTGACAGCCTGAGCTACAAAAACACATGGAAAGTACAATTTGTTTTTTTACAAAAGGGCAATCACAGCAGGTAAGCCAATTGAAACTGTATTTTACCTTTTGAAAAATTGAGTAAATTACATGTTGCAGTAAAAAGCTTTGAAACCGAACCCTCATGCCAATGTTAATGACAGAGCTTGTAGATGCTGTTCCTAGTGTGTGTATAACAATTTGTAGATGCTGGTCCTAGCATGTGTATGACAGAGCTTGTAGATGCTGGTCCTAGCGTGCGTATGACAGCTTGTAGATGCTGGTCCTAGCGTGCGTATGACAGCTTGTAGATGCTGGTCCTAGCGTGTGTATGACAGAGCTTGTAGATGCTGGTCCTAGCGTGCGTATGACAGCTTGTAGATGCTGGTCCTAGCGTGCATATGACAGCTTGTAGATGCTGGTCCTAGCATGTGTATGACAGAGCTTGTAGATGCTGGTCCTAGCGTGCGTATGACAGCTTGTAGATGCTGGTCCTAGCGTGCGTATGACAGCTTGTAGATGCTGGTCCTAGCGTGCGTATGACAGCTTGTAGATGCTGGTCCTAGCGTGTGTATAGCTTGTAGATGCTGGTCCTAGTATGACAGCTTGTAGATGCTGGTCCTAGCGTGCGTATGACAGCTTGTAGATGCTGGTCCTAGCGTGCGTATGACAGCTTGTAGATGCTGGTCCTAGCGTGTGTATGACAGCTTGTAGATGCTGGTCCTAGCGTGTGTATGACAGAGCTTGTAGATGCTGGTCCTAGTGTGTGTAGATATCGACCACCATAAAATGTTTTCATGGGCGATAACGTTCTACCCTTATATGGTACTGTAGTATGCATCTGTAAAGCCGACGTCGACGATAACGGATGCACGACTGCTCTGAAATCATCCCCTGCAAGGTTTGTAAAGTAGACACTTGTAGCTGGTCCTAGTGTGTGTTTTAAATGGGTATTGCAAGACCCTTGGAATATACCAAGACATCATACTGTAAAACAGGACGTCGCATCGGCTGCAACTGCTATTGCTATGGGTGTGTCACAAAGACGGCCAGAGTAGGGGACGTCCAACCAGAAACAGGAAAATAAACAAAGAGAGAGGTGGAGTTTGGTGGAGCTGAGCGAATGCTTTCGCTCAGCATTTAATAAATAAACAAACAGTAAACTGTTGTAACAATACAAAAACAGGACTCGGCACATTCGCCAAAATAAATAGACAAACAAAACGGACTAAACAAAACACGGTGAGCTTTTTACTTTACATTATTATTAATTTTATTCTCTTTTCCTCCGTCTCCAATCCCGTTCTCCACTCACCGAACACACAACCCCGAGTGGGTGAAAACATGCAGCTTTTATGCAGCTGTACCAAGACTCGATTGCTAATCAATCATTCAGTTGGAGTCTCTGTACAACTACACGTGAATTAATAAAGTGCAATTCCCCGTGCTCACATATTATTACTTTTTACTTGCACGTGAAGTGCTGTGCAATCCTCATGCCTAAATACAAATATACATTTTAAACACTCGTGTTACATAGACCCGTTTATATCCCATGTACCAATGACTATACACCAACATTAACACACAACCGATAACACAAAATACACACAGGGGCGGGCACTTTGCCACAGGGTGCTTTTTGATTGTTTTCAATGTCATGATGCCCTTAAAGAGTAAGCAGCGGGGTTCAGAGAAATATAGCATTATATATCCCTATGTGCTGCTACAACTGTTTAAATAACGCACCTCATTGTTCTTTTCATTGTTAACATCTAGAGTTCTGATAAAGTGATGGTCTGCTGCTTATGAAACAGGATGTGTGATGGTTTTGTGTGGTTAGGGTTAGAGAAACAGGATGCGTGATGGTTTTGTGAGGTTAGGGTTAGGGAAACAGGATGCGTGATGCTTTTGTGAGGTTAGGGTTAGGGAAACAGGATGCATGATGGTTTCATGAGGTTAGGGTTAGAGAAACAGGATGCGTGATGCTTTTGTGTGGTTAGGGTTAGAGAAACGGGATGTGTGATGGTTTTGTGAGGTTAGGGTTAGAGAAACAGGATGCGTGATGGTTTTGTGAGGTTAGGGTTAGGAAAACAGGATGCGTGATGCTTTTGTGAGGTTAGGGTTAGGGAAACAGGCTCATCAGTGCATCTTGCTAGAATTCTGATAAAGAGATCGCCTGCTGCTTAAGAAACAGGATGCGTGATAGTTTTGCGTTGGTTAGACAACTACAATCAGTGAGAAATGTTGGGGAAGTTATTTTTAAAAAGTAATCCGTAACAGTTACACATCACTTTTTTTACACATCACAACATTGTAACTAGTGACAGTAATGTATTACTTTGAAAAAAAAAAAGGTTTCTACAAGGGGAGTGGCACCTTTCCTCAATGTGACTAACCTTCAGTCTTGCTAACTTAGAAACAGTTTTAGTGCAGGTGGTGTCAGGGTTAGCAGCTCATTCCTGAGATCGACAGGACCTTGAAGAGCTTCTCTGTCAATACATTGCTTTATTTCTTACTATTATCTACTGTGAGTTCATTTGAGACAAGTCAATAAGTTACAAAGTAGATTTGTTTGAATATACACGTTTGTGTTTGAGAGTGTTGTATATCAGTAAACAGGATGCAAGAGCATGTTGTTTTTTTGTTTCCCCTATTCTATGATGTTTCAATCATTCTGGGTTCTGTTGCTCGAGTTACCATGTTTTGGTGACCTTGGCTTTGAAGTTAATTTTAGCTTGTCTTGCGAGTCCTGCATGCTAAGACTGACCACAATCTGCATTCTGTGCCAGTCATGTGAGAACTCCACAAGCCCCACCCCTCTACTTTAGAAAGACAAAGAGCACGTGTCACTGTCGCATGATTTGTATGGTCGAGGAAGGTTTTTCAGTCCCAGCACTTCTACAGACAAGTTCAAAACCAGGTAAAGGCTGAGAGAAATGAGAACCACTCAGAAAGATTGCATACATACAATAATAAAATAAATCCAAGCAATTCAAATGATGTTTGGACCTAGGTACTCTATTAGTGAATGTGAAAGGAGGGCAGCCAGGGTCTATTTAACAAAACAGCACCAAGAAACACCAGTGAGGTCTATTTAACAAAATACCACCAGGAAACACCAGCGAGGTCTTTTTAACAAAACAGCACCAGGAAACACCAGCGAGGTCTATTTAACAAAACTGCACCAGAGTCCAGAAACACCAGCGAGGTCTATTTAACAAAACTGCACCAGAGTTTATGAACACCAGGGAGGCCTATTTAACAAAACTGCATTAGAGTCCAGAAACACAAGCTAGGTCTATCTAACAAAACAGCACCAGGAAACACCAGCGAGGTCTATTTAACAAAACTGCACCAGGAAACACCAGTGACCGGAGGCATGATCTCCATATGACATTTTTAACTCGACCCAATAAGAGCCACCCAATCTCCCTCTCCAAGGCTACTCAATTCCTATATTCTGTATAATGCTGCCGTTGGCCCCTACTGCCTGCAGTTAGTTAGAGACCCACACAGTCTCAGATACGCCACAGACTCCACTGCCTCAGATACTCAGATACTCCACTGCCAGTCAATTATACTTTTTTTTAGTTCCCATAAAAATACTAAAATCACAATATAGAAATGTCAGTACAAAGGAGGAAAGGCAGGGTTTTTTATACTGTGTGTATTTCCAAAGCGCACGTGAGTGGAAACGGAGTGACAGGTAAGGGTAAAGGAATTAAATCCCCTGGAAGGAGGGCATACTGAGATGCCCACACGTGGTGTTCTTGTGACCCTGGGATGGCTGAGTGGTGGGGGCGGGTTGTTGATCCCCTTGAAGGAGGGCATACTGAGATGCCCACACGTGGTGTTCTTGTGACCATGGAATGGCTGAGGGGCGGGAGTGGGTTGTTATCATGCTCCAAGTCTCTTATACTCCCTGCTGCATTCTGTCAGATTGCTGAGTCTGTCCCTGTTACAAACCTCTGAAGGCATATACCTCAGAAAGGATATTTCCTTTGTCCTTGTTGTTAGTAACTTATGAGTTACAATAGTTATCAGTTAAAAAACTAAAAATCATGTAGGTGTCTTCATTAATTTGACAACGATCTAATTTAAATGTGATTGCTTGACAAGTGCCTACTGAACCATTGAGAAAGCTTTTTGTATATTGTGTATCCAATGAGAAAGCTTTATATATATATATATATATATATATATATATATATATATATATATATATATATATATATATAGTGTATCGACTGAGAAAGATTTAATATATTGTGTATCCAATAAGAACTATTTAATATAGTGTGTATTCAATGAGAAAGCTTTAATATATTGTGTATCCAATAAGAACTATTTAATATATTGTGTATCCAATGAGAAATCTTTAATTTACTGTGTATCCAATGAGAAAGCTTTAATATACTGTGTATCTCTGGAAAGAGAGGGTTCTTGCAGAGCGTACATGTGTATCATTTGAAGGTATTCATAGTAAAAACTAAAACCATTTTTTTGTTAAATTTGAAGTGTTTGACAATAATTTGGCCTGTTTTAAGAGTCTTCCTTTAAATGTGAATTTAGCACTGTTGTTAAGAACCTTGATATGGTTGGTGAGCTGGAAAGCAAAGCTGCTGCAGCTCAGAGGGATGAAAGAGTGTTCGTCACACGACCCGACCTGCCAGCTCTCCAGCTGAGACTGCTGTGTTTCAGAGAGGGGGAGGAACAAGACCGAATTAGAAACAGCTTGAAATGTATATCCGGTCCACAAATCATTAACGAGATAACTTGCCTTTGAAACATTCCTTTCTGCGTGGAAGCACAACTACAGCTTGTTAGCACTGGAACTGTCTGTGTGTTTCACACTACAGCCTGTTAGCACTGGAACTGTCTGTGTCCTTACGCTACAGCCTGTTAGCACTGGAACTGCCTCTGTGTGTTTCACACCACAGCCTGTTAGCACTGGAACTGTCTCTGTGTCCTTACGCTACAGCCTGTTAGCACTGGAACTGTCTCTGTGTCCTTACGCTACAGCCTGTTAGCACTGGAACTGTCTCTGTGTCCTTACGCTACAGCTTGTTAGCACTGGAACTGCCTTTGTGTGTTTCAGACTACAGCCTAATAGCACTGGAATTGTCTTGTGTGTTTCTGCACTGTTACAATGTGAATCTCACCCCTCCACATAGTAAGGAAAACACTGGCCTCCATCTCCCTGTGAACGGGTAATAGGTTGTCTGCACCATGAAACCAGTCTAGAAACTAGTCACAGCTAGTCCACTCTAAATCATATATTGTAGATATGAAAAAAAAAAAAAAAACCTCAGAAGCAAAAATGTATTTCAAAATTGGTTCATGCAAGCAGTTCCATTCTGTGCCTGTCAGGCATCAGTCAGCATGCTCCACAGGTTCCTTCAGTGCTCCCTCCAGCTCCGTGGCCATGCCTGAGGGGTTTGGCTCTCACACCCCCCTGTCTGCCTGTTATTCTGTTCCATGCATGGTGTATCTTTTAATTGCAGTTTTGAGTGAAGCCTATGTTGTATTTTCCTTTTACTTAGTAAAAAAAAAAGCTTGCGGTGGCCTTGCATACACGGACTGTAGAGTGACATTCTCTCTGCCTCTTCACGCCTTCTTTCCTGCCATTATCCAACAAGCTGCTTCCCCTATTGAATGACAGGCTTTGCAGCCAGTGATATAACCCTTGAAAATAAGGCATTCCTAAATGCAAACATTTGTTTGTTATAGCATGTTTCCTTCGTAAGTGCACCCCTTTAAAGTTTTTTGTCCTGTCTCATTAGCTTTAATGGACGATCATCACAGCTCCCCATACACTTGTGCTGCAGAACTGTGTATGATGTCTTTCAGCACTAATTTACTCTTCATTAACACAGCCCTACTGTGACTATTTCAGTTTGATATGCAGAATGCTTCCAGGACTGCACTGGCAGTCTGCCTTTTGAGTGGCGTTACATTTGCCAGACTTCTTTAACGGTCTTCAGTGTTGAAATTTTGGCAAATCTGGCCCTGAAGCTCACCTTCAACCTAATATAGCTTCTGGATCATAGAGGCCATGGATACCGAGTACAGATTTGGTGTGCAACAGTATTCTATGATGCTGTTGGTCAGGTTCGAATATCGTTATTGTACAAAATAAATGAACCAATGCTTGTACTTGTTTTTATGCATTGTGTACACTGTTAAAACAGGATGCTCCTGGTAAGGGAACCCACTTCCTCCAGCATGGAGCACAGGGTGTATTAGAATCCTGTGGAACGATGGTTATACTACCGTTCCCATGGTTACACTATTTCTCTGGCATCACCCTTTGATCTTTTGATTGACTCATTCTATGAATCTTCTAACTAAATATGGCTGTTTGGCTTTGGAGAGAAGGCAAGTGCGGGGCAGATATATTGTTGATAAACAAAACCACAGTTTGTGCTACAAAGCCACAGTCAGAACAATTCAACAGAAAAGTGAAAAGCATGTTATTACTCACAATCATTTCAACAATTAGTTAATTATAGTATTATAGATTTCAAACGTAACACTTAGAAAAGGCCTTACGATTTAATTTTAACATTTTGCCGAGTACTTCTCTAAAATAAGATAGCTGGCAATGATATTTAGGTCTTTTGTCTTTTTTAGGTTCAGTAAAATGATCAAAACCTTTACTCTATTCCTGATTCATATCCCTTTGTTTATTTTTCTAATGCCACTTGCATGTTCGGCGTCTAAAACATAGTTCTCGCTACTATAATCACTTACAACAGGCACTTTTGTCTCTAAGTGGGATTTCAAACTTAAAGGAACTCATGACATCATTCCCACAATATGAAGCAAACATTTTAACTGTTTTAACTGAGTGTAACAAAAGAGCAAAAACAAATCTAATGACCAAGGTTCTAATGAAGTTAACAATCCATTGAATCTCATTATCAAACTAGTATCAATTAGGAAGAAAATAATCCACAGTTTCACATGCCAATGGCAGTCTAAACAGTGAATTTCCCTGATTCAACACTTCTCGTTGTTTATCCCTTATACTATGCATTTACCATGCCATGTTATTTTTGTGTTTTACTGTACCGCTCCGGACTTCACAATGCTTACCTGTGCTTTCACTCTACATTATTACATTTCGCTGTGCTTTTATAATGGTAAACATCAATAAGGGACCATGCATGCGTTTCGTTGAAGGTGTAAAGCCAAGGCCTGATTCTCTCTTATTAACAGTATTAGTATCCAGCTGTGATCTCTTTGGTTTCCAGGCTGTATTTAACCCTTTGCAAATATGAGGGCTCACATTATAATATGATATGATAAGTCTTGTGATAAAGCTACAAGCCACAATACAATGTGTCTGATGAAATGGAGGTATCTCAGTATACAGGTCACAATACATTCTATTGCACACCATAACAAACAATATGTATCGTGATATGCAGGCCACAATATAATGTGTCTCACGATGTGCAGGTCATCTATGACAGGGCACTGCATGTAATGGTCCTGATGATTGTATGATGTGTTAGAAGGCATCCTGTATTTGTGTCATTCACAGTATTGTTTCCCAACTTTTTTCGGCACAAAGTGTCCCAAAAAGCAAATACTTTTTAAAGTGTAAACTGCACATAATGTTAATTTAAATCCTATACGGGTGCCTTTCCAGACTTAATGACCTTGATTTTAATGAGGCTACCTCACCGACCTCCTGTTATGTGATGCTGTCATGTTCACACTCCTCTTACACTACAGTGAGCCTTGTTTAAACACCTCTTACACTACAGTGAGCATATCCAGAGAACTGAAATTTTGGATAGCACATGTGTTTTGTTCATTTGTGTCTGTGCCTTTTTAAATGTCTGAATTTTTAGTTAAAATGTGCATGTTTCAAGGGTATTAAGCCCAATGTAGCTACTGTAATAATGATGCTTCTTATGAATAGCTGAATAAGACAGGATGATGCTGTTTCACTTATTCTAAAGGGCTCAGTACAGTGGTGCTGTTTCACATACTCTAAAGGGAACAGTAAAATGTGGTGCTGTTTCACGTACTCTAAAGGGATCAGAACAGTGTGATGCTGTTTCACATACTCTAAAGGGATCAGTACGGTGTGATGCTGTTTCACATACTCTAAAGGGATCAGAACAGTGTGATGCTGTTTCACATACTCTAAAGGGATCAGTACGGTGTGATGCTGTTTCACATACTCTAAAGGGATCAGAACAGTGTGATGCTGTTTCACATACTCTAAAGGGATCAGTACGGTGTGATGCTGTTTCACATACTCTAAAGGGATCAGTACGGTGTGATGCTGTTTCACATACTCTAAAGGGATCAGTACAGTGTGTTGCTGTTTCACATACTCTAAAGGGATCAGAACAGTGTGATGCTGTTTCACATACTCTAAAGGGATCAGTACGGTGTGATGCTGTTTCACATACTCTAAAGGGATCAGTACGGTGTGATGCTGTTTCACATACTCTAAAGGGATCAGTACAGTGTGTTGCTGTTTCACATACTCTAAAGGGATCAGAACAGTGTGATGCTGTTTCACATACTCTAAAGGGATCAGTACGGTGTGATGCTGTTTCACATACTCTAAAGGGATCAGTACGGTGTGATGCTGTTTCACATACTCTAAAGGGATCAGTACAGTATGTTGCTGTTTCACATACTCTAAAGGGATCAGAACAGTGTGATGCTGTTTCACATACTCTAAAGGGATCAGTACGGTGTGATGCTGTTTCACATACTCTAAAGGGATCAGTACAGTATATTGCTGTTTCACATACTCTAAAGGGATCAGTACAATATGGTGCTGTTTCACATACTCTAAAGGGATAAGTACAGTGATGCTATTTCTTCTGCCAGGCTGAACCCTCTCCCTCTTCTCTCTCTGTTCCAGAAGGTGATGCTGCCGACAGGAGCAGCGTTCCGCTGGTTCCAGTAGAAGGATCAATTCCAAAGCTTTGTCATCAGGTGCATTGCCACCGCTTGCTTGTATTGTCTCAAGCAAAGGATATTTGGCTGAAAAACTAATGGATGCACCTACTTTTCCTGAACCAAAAATAAACAAAAGTATATGGCAACTTTCATTCCTTTTTATATGTTCTGTTTGGTACCTTTGTCCTTTTTCAGCAGTTTTAAGTGATTCTGACATTGATAAATACATTGCCAAACCGAGAAATACCAGACTGAATATGGACAATCAAATCATTTCTGTGTTTGGTGTTAATGTTGTTTATGTGTGAAAATAAAACTGTACTTGTGTAGAGAATGTACATTTACAGCTATATTTTAAAACTAGTGGCTAATGACGAGGACTATTGTAATTTAGCACCATTGTTACTACTTACCACATATTCTGTATTTCTGATTTGTTCATTTTTGTCATAAATCTCTAGTTTTTAAATGGCTCAAATGTTTGTAATTAAAAGAAAAATGACAAAGATGTAGTATCCCTTTTTCTGATAAAAAAAAAAAAAAAAAAAAAAATGTTAGTTTCGCTTTACTCTTGTGTTCATGCAGCCAGAGATATCTGTTTTGAAGGGGTTGCTGGAAACTTTTATTACTCAATGTTTTTTTTTTTTATTTTTTTTTTTTTATTTTGTGAAATTCACCACGACGAATGTTCAGTTTTATCTGTAGACAGAACTTTTATAAATATTGAGAGACACATTAAAAACCAGACCCAGCTCTGCTATGCCCACAGCAGCTGGGAGCCCAATCCTCTCGTTCATACAGTAATCTACATCTTTCAACAGTCATGTCCAGACCCAGCTCTGCTATGCCCACAGCAGCTGGGACCCCAGTCCTCCCATTCATACTGTAATCTACATCTTTCAACAGTCATGTTTGTAATATTTTAGAAGTTTGGGCTGTTTTGTGAATTAAATGAATGCATGTATTTGTTAAAGATTTACAGATTAAATCCTTTTGCCTGCTGTATTTTTAAATACTGTGCTTCATTTTGTTAAAAACAACACAGTATGAAAACAGTCATGAAAACGTTGGGTTTGTTTTTTTGTTTTTTTTTCGCTTTGAGGATCTGGTTTGACTTTGGTGATTTAAGGTGGTACAGTAAATACACTATCAACATATGTAATACTGAAAATATTCCCTTGGGTGCTTACTATAATTTTATATTTTAATAATATAAGAAATGTGAAAATAGATAGGATGTTTTAAAAACCATAATGTGAGTGAGTGATTGCAATTTCATATCTATAAAATAAAATTTGTTGCAAAAAGTTGCAGTTAACTGTACATTTTGATTACCCTGTATTATGTTTAAAGTGATTCCAAAAAACTTTTGAGTCCAAGTATATATCTGATTTGAGTGTTGAATGGATGAACCTGAAACTTTGTGTTACTCAACCCCCTGCAGTCTTTACAAGAAACACCTTTCTTTACCTTTGCTGGATCCCGTGTTGTTCATAACACAGCAATTGCTTTGATATTTTTATTAGCAAATCATAGATAAATCAACTTTATTTCAACGTTTACTGGGGTATGTTTGCCAGGAGAAAGTGAATTTGTCTTCTACTATTGGCAGTGTATTCAGATCACACTCCCTCCTGCAACAATGCTGGTGCACTGACTGAAATGAATGGCATATTGTGGGAACAGAAAATCAGCGCTGTTGAAGCCCAGTTGATTTATACGGAACCCCTAAAGGGACATGGTGTGAATTAAAAAAAAAAAAGGTTATTATCTTGTGAGCACAATATGGGGTAGATGTAAGTATAGGCGCAGTGCAAATAATTGTGGATGCAAAATTCAGTTATTTTGTACTGCGCCTATGTAAACTTAAGCTCAAATGCAACTAATAATCTGCAGTTATGATAATGAGTGCATCGGTACCACTTACTGCCCACAGGTGACTCAGTTAGGATTACAGAGCAATAGATGCTGTATGACATTTGTGGAGCAAGAAAATACAAACCAAAAAAAAATTAAACATGTCAGAGTAAGGACAGCAAAGTCCTCTTGGAGCATGGAAAAGAAAAGAAACATTTTCTGAGAAGGAGCTGAGAGTCCTTACAGCTGAGCTCACTCAGCATGAAGTAGAGTTGTTTAGAAAAGCCTCCGCCAACATCAGTTATGTGAGTATCCTTAGGAAATTATATGTATTGGCCTGCCCTTTTTAGCATGACATCCAAAGATTTGCCTAGCACTGATGGGTTGGGTTATCCGTCAGGGCATTCCAACTGTGGTCTGAAAGCAACTAGAGGCAAAGTAGTGCAGATAACACAGGACTTGTGCAGGGATACCGGTCCTTAGATTGATACTGGGTTCTAGGTTATCCCCCAATTCAGCTATGAGGACAAGGATGACTTGCAGAGTGAGACAATAATACTTTAGCACCACATCCTCCGGCATCTCAAACAAAGTGACCCTGGGATTGAATATGCAGGGTCTTTGTCTTGCTCCTCTGAACATGTTCCTGCCTCTCCTCAACAAGAGCCAAGTGTTGCCACCTTAGGAAGTGTACCGCGGTAGCCATTCTGAAGCCAATGACAGGTCTCTGCAGATGTGTGCTTTTATACAGCTTAGTTACTCACTTCTATAATGGTTTGCACCTTGTAGGAAGAGTTGTAAGGATTTTGAAGGGTCAGCAATTGCTAAGTGTAAGGAAAAATCCTTACATCACATTATAATGTTTGCACCCTCTTAGTATCCTGATCCCGCCCAATTCCATGCTCTTCATTTGTATACATTTCAATATCATTTTAATGTATTTAGGATGGTGTGACAGGAAATGGCGTTGCAGTGACATCAGGCCAGAATGAGGAAGTGAAAACACAGGCAAGTACTACAGTTGAAAAAAGAGAAGCGTGGTGCGCCATTTATTTTAAATACAAAAATAAATAAAATATTTAAACAAAAATAAATACGGCTCACAGAGCAAAACAAAATATTTAAACAAAAATAAATCACGAACACAAAACACTAAAGGTCCAGCTTGGCAGTAGCCTTCACGGTTCCTTTATATTTTTATAAATTCTCCTTTCTCACTCCTCGCTCGCTCTCGTACTCTCCTCCGTACACCCACCCTGAAGTGCAGAGAGCAGCAGGTATTCATACAGGTGACCATCTCCCGATTAGCAACAAATGAATCACTTATTAATTCAGGAGATGGCCACCTTCTGCATGAGGTTTAATTATTAAAGTGGATGGGCTTCCCATCCACGCTGCAAAAACAAAATACGGACCCGCCGTCATTTACAATACATAAATACAATAAATAAATCACTAGCAGACGCGTGTGTTTTTCTGATAACAAACAAGCTGAAACTCGGAGCAGCTGATTCAAATTCAGCGCCGTTTTGAGACACGGGCGAGGGGAGGAGCCAACAGCACAGCAGAACAACGCAGTTAAACGAGGCAGTCTTCCCAGCGACAGCGAGTGGAAGCGACAGCGAGTGGGAGAAGTACAGCGTGGAAAAGTACAGAGGACATTGCTTTAATCAGAAAACAGAGGACATTGGGGAAACACAGCCGCGTGTGTTTTTCTGATAACAAACAAGCTGAAACTCGGAGCAGCTGATTCAAATTCAGCGCCGTTTTGAGACACGGGCGAGGGGAGGAGCCGACAGCACAGCAGAACAACGCAGTTAAACGAGGCAGTCTTCCCAGCGACAGCGAGTGGAAGCGACAGCAAGTGGGAGAAGTACAGCGTGGAAAAGTACAGAGCAGTTTCGAAGCAGAAAGGAGAAATTGCATCTTGAATTGCTTTAATCAGAAAACAGAGGACATTGGGGAAACACAGCCGCGTGTGTTTTTCTGATAACAAACAAGCTGAAACTCGGAGCAGCTGATTCAAATTCAGCGCCGTTTTGAGACACGGGCGAGGGGAGGAGCCGACAGCACAGCAGAACAACGCAGTTAAACGAGGCAGTCTTCCCAGCGACAGCGAGTGGAAGCGACAGCAAGTGGGAGAAGTACAGCGTGGAAAAGTACAGAGCAGTTTCGAAGCAGAAAGGAGAAATTGCATCTTGAATTGCTTTAATCAGAAAACAGAGGACATTGGGGAAACACAGCCGCGTGTGTTTTTCTGATAACAAACAAGCTGAAACTCGGAGCAGCTGATTCAAATTCAGCGCCGTTTTGAGACACGGGCGAGGGGAGGAGCCGACAGCACAGCAGAACAACGCAGTTAAACGAGGCAGTCTTCCCAGCGACAGCGAGTGGAAGCGACAGCAAGTGGGAGAAGTACAGCGTGGAAAAGTACAGAGCAGTTTCGAAGCAGTTTGAAAGCAGGTTGACGGCTGCAGAAGAAACTAAACTTCAAAAAAAAAAAAACCTCAACATGGTCTTCAAGCCAGTAATCTGTGACACCTGCTTGATGTGGGAAATCCGAGAAAACCCAGCGGAGCTAAACCAAGTGTGCGTAAAGTGCCGCGCGATCCAGGATTTGCATAAACTAGTAAGCATGCTAGAAATGGAGCTGGAGGAAGTGAGACAGCAACAAGATCTTGAGGAACTGGCACACCCACAATTCATGGAAGTCTGCATCACCCCTAACAGACTGAAAGCCACCAGGGAGATAGAAGGTCAGAACAGCTGGGTTCAGGTAGGCAGAAGCAGGGAAAAAAAGAAACTTCGTCAAACACAACCACCAGAAATCAAAACAACCAACAGATTTGAGTCACTTCAGAATTTTGATGAGCAGAACCAACAACAAGAGAATGAAAGGAACAACATCCAGGACCCTATTGACAGTGGTGACCAGACAGCAAAAAGAAGGGAGGTCATGATTGTTGGGGACTCCATATTGAGAAACACAGCAAGTTCAGTTCGCAGTTTGGACCCCCTTACTACAACAGTGTGCTGCCTTCCGGGAGCCTCGGTCAAGCACATCACTGAGAACGTGGACAGGCTCCTAGAACGAACAGGAGACGACCCGGTAGTAGTCGTCCACATCGGTACAAACAACATTGGAAGAGACAGACCAAAATCCCTGCAAAACAAATTCAGAGAGCTAGGAAGGAAATTAAAAGAGAAAACCAAAACTGTGGTATTTTCTGGTATACTACCCGCACCTTGCAAAGGACCATATGGACAGCTGGAAATAATTAATCAAAACCAATGGTTGAAGACGTGGTGCACACGGGAAGGCTTCACCTATCTTGATCATTGGACCACATTCTACAACGAGGACTATCTGTATAGACGGGATGGACTGCATTTAAATAACAAGGGAACTAGTCTACTTGGAGAAAAGATCCTCGAGCAGGTTCGGAAGCATTTAAACTAGAAAGGAAGGGGGGAGAAATCAACAAAAAAACAGAAGGGAGACCGCATCAAAACAAGAACAACAACTCAGGTAAGACAACCATTAAATGTGTTTATCTAAATGCTAGAAGTATCAGAAACAAAATTCTAGAACTTGAAGCTACTGCACTAACAGGTAACTATGATGTGATAGGTGTTACAGAAACGTGGTTATCTGAGAGTGATGGGGACGAATATAATATTTGTGGGTATACACTGTATAGGAAAGACAGGCAGGACAGAAGAGGAGGAGGGGTAGCGCTATACATAAGAAACAGTCTTGAAGCCCAGGTGTTAAACCTGGACAAAGAAAATAAAACCGAATCAATATGGGTCAGAATAACAGACAAAAATTCAAAAGGCATAATAATAGGAGCATGCTATAGACCGCCAGATTCAGACGGTGAGCACAATAATCTGTTATACAATGACATTAGAAATGTGTGTAGCAAAGGAGAAGCCATACTAATGGGGGATTTCAACTTCCCCCAAATAAAATGGGAAAACCCGGTGGGTAGCACGAAGGATGAAATAGAAATGGTGGAAATGACAAATGACTGCTTCCTAACACAATTTGTGAAGGCACCCACTAGAGGGGAGGCATGCCTTGATTTAGTCTTTTCAAATAACGAAGATAGAATAACTAAAACAGAGGTCAGAGAACCACTGGCAAACTCAGACCACAACATGGTCTCATTTGAAGTGTTTTTTAAATCCCCAAAAGTAAAGACTAAAGCTAAGGTTTACAATTTTAGAAAAGCAAACTATGAAGGCATGAAACAGAGACTAACAGAAGTAGATTGGAGTAAAATAGAGAAAACACCCACAGAAGAAGGATGGTTGTTCTTCAAAAACGTAGTACTAGAGGCGCAAAACAATTATATCCCTAAAGTAGACAAATCTAAATGTAAAACTAAATTGCCAAAATGGTTTAATAGATCAATTAAAAAAAATATTCAGCGAAAAAAGGCACTTTACAGAGCATTAAAAAAGGACCAAAAAGAAAGTACACAGAAAGAGTACACAGAACTGCAAATGCAAGTCAAAAAGGAAGTTAGAAAGGCCAAGAGAGAAATAGAAATGAACATTGCTAAGGGAGCTAAAACCAATTCCAAAATGTTTTTCCAATATTACAACAGCAAGAGAACATTCAAAGAGGAGATTAAATGTTTAAGAGATACAAATGGCAAAATCGTAGAGGAAGAAAAAAAAATAGCAAATATGTTAAATGATTACTTTTCACAAGTTTTTACAAAGGAAGATACTGACAACATGCCCCACATGTCATCCAGTTCCTATCCAGTTTTAAATAACTTTAGCATAACTGAGGCAGAAGTGTTAAAGGGACTAGGAGCTCTTAAAATAAACAAATCCCCTGGGCCGGATGAGATCCTCCCAGTAGTACTCAAAGAAATGAAAGAAGTAATTTACAAACCGCTAACCAAGATCATGCAGCAGTCTCTTGACACAGGGGTGGTACCGACAGACTGGAAAATTGCAAACGTAATACCGATCCACAAAAAGGGAAACAAAACTGAACCAGGTAACTACAGACCAGTAAGCCTGACTTCTATTATATGCAAACTTATGGAAACTATAATAAGAGCCAAAATGGAAAATTACCTATATGGTAACAGAGTACTGGGAGACAGTCAACATGGTTTTAGGAAAGGGAGATCGTGCCTAACTAACTTGCTTGATTTTTTTGAGGATGCAACATCGATAATGGATAATTGCAAAGCATATGACATGGTTTATTTAGATTTCCAGAAAGCTTTTGACAAAGTCCCGCACAAAAGATTAATTCTCAAACTGAACGCAGTTGGGATTCAAGGAAACGCATGTACATGGATTAGGGAGTGGTTAACATGTAGAAAACAGAAAGTACTGATTAGAGGAAAAACCTCAGAATGGAGTGTGGTAACCAGCGGTGTACCACAGGGATCAGTATTAGGTCCTCTGCTATTCCTAATCTACATTAATGATTTAGATTCTGGTATAGTAAGCAAACTTGTTAAATTTGCAGACGACACAAAAGTAGGAGGAGTGGCAAACACTGTTGCAGCAGCAAAGGTCATTCAAAATGATCTAGACAAGATTCAGAACTGGGCAGATACATGGCAAATGACATTTAATAGAGAAAAGTGTAAGGTACTGCACGCAGGAAATAAAAATGTACATTATAAATATCATATGGGAGATACTGAAATTGGAGAAGGAATCTATGAAAAAGACCTAGGAGTTTTTGTTGACTCAGAAATGTCTTCATCTAGGCAATGTGGGGAAGCTATAAAAAAGGCTAACAAGATACTCGGATACATTGTGAAAAGTGTTGAATTTAAATCAAGGGAAGTAATGTTAAAACTGTACAATGCACTTGTAAGACCTCATCTTGAATATTGTGTGCAGTTCTGGTCACCTCGCTATAAAAAAGATATTGCTGCTCTAGAAAGAGTGCAAAGAAGAGCGACCAGAATTATTCCGGGCTTAAAAGGCATGTCATATGCAGACAGGCTAAAAGAATTGAATCTGTTCAGTCTTGAACAAAGAAGACTACGTGGCGACCTAATTCAAGCATTCAAAATTCTAAAAGGTATTGACAGTGTGGACCCAAGGGACTTTTTCAGCCTGAAAAAAGAAACAAGGACCAGGGGTCACAAATGGAGTTTAGAAAAAGGGGCATTCAGAACAGAAAATAGGAGACACTTTTTTACACAGAGAATTGTGAGGGTCTGGAATCAACTCCCCAGTAATGTTGTTGAAGCTGACACCCTGGGATCCTTCAAGAAGCTGCTTGATGAGATTTTGGGATCAATAAGCTACTAACAACCAAACGAGCAAGATGGGCCGAATGGCCTCCTCTCGTTTGTAAACTTTCTTATGTTCTTATGTTCTTATGTTCTTATATAAATACATACATGAATAAATCACAAGACAAGTACAAAATGAACTGCACAGGGGCGGAGGGGGAAACCACATTCTTAAAATAACTACAGGGCTGCTCACCCTGTTACAGATGGCAAAGCGGAAATTTAATAGCGGGTGCAGAATGCCATGTAAAATCAGACTTCATGGCAGTTAAACATGATTTAAGACTGAATTATGGGGGTTTTGCACCAGCAAATCCATGAGCACAACATAATATCCACGAGCACAACATAATATCCGTAAGCACAACATAATATCCATGAGCACAACATAATAGCTATGAGTACAAGATAATATCCATGAGTACAACATAATATCCATGAGCACAACATAATATCCATGAGCACAACATAATATCCATGAGCACAACATAATATCCACGAGCACAACAAAATACCCATGAGCACAACATAATATCCACAAGCACAACATAATATCCATGAGCACAACAAAATATCCACGAGCACAACATACTATCCGTGAGCACAACAAAATACCCATGAGCACAACATAATATCCATGAGCACAACATAATATCTATGAGTACAAGATAATATCCATGAGTACAACATAATATCCATGAGCACAACAAAATATCCGTGAGCACAACATAACATCCACGAGCACAACATAATATCCACAAGCACAACATAATATCCACGAGCACAACATAATATCCATGAGCACAACAAAATATCCATGAGCACAACATAATATCTATGAGCACAACATAATATTCATGAACACAACATAATATTCTTGGGCACAACATAATATATCATCAGCACAACATAATATCTCGTGAGCACAACATAATATCTATGAGTACAAGATAATATCCACAAGCACAACATAATATCCATGAGCACAACATAATATCTATGAGCACAACATAATATTCATGAACACAACATAATATTCTTGGGCACAACATAATATATCATCAGCACAACATAATATCTCGTGAGCACAACATAATATCTATGAGTACAAAATAATATCCACAAACACAACATAATATCCATGAGCACAACAAAATATCCATGAGCACAACACAATATGTCATGAGCACAACACAATATCCATGAGCACAACATTATATCTTGTGAGCACAACATAATATCTCGTGAGCACAACATAATATCTTGTGAACACAACCTAATATCCCTCAGCACAACATAATATCTATGAGGACAACATAATATCCAGCGCACCAGCACACACTACATTGAATGGGCACAAATGCAATTCAAGCCCACTAAATCAAGAAGCATCTCTATAATTAAAGGTAAAGTAGTAGATAAAAGGTTCTACATTAATGGTGAGGCAATACCAACAGTGTCCGAGAAGCCAATGAAAAGTCTAGGGAGATGATACAACGGGGATCTAAAGGACACAGTTTGTGTGCAAGAAGTTAGACAACAAGCAGTGGAAGGGTTGAAGAGCATAGGCAGCAGCGCTTTACCAGGCAAACTGAAACTCTGGTGCTTTCAGTTTGATCTACTCCCAAGACTGCTGTGGCCACTGACCGTGTATGAGGTTTCCTTGACAACAGTTGAGAAGCTGGAAGCTTTAATGAGTTCACAAGTCAGGAAATGGTTGGGAGTTTATGGTAGTTTAAGGTAAAGGAATAGTGCAGCTACCAATCTCTGCTCTAACCGAGGAGTTTAAGTGTGCCAAAGTCAGACTGGAAATTACATTAGTAGATTCATGTGACAAATACGTAAGGAAGGCAGCACCTGTGTTGAAAACTGAAAGAAAATGGAGGGCAAACGCTGCCCTTCTAATCAGAGATATTATGGGAAAAGTTCAGCATGGAAAAGGAGCTTTTGGTCTCAGTTCAGCTCCTCCTATATGGCACAAGGAAACCCCAGATCAACGAAGGAAGCTGGTAGTCAATGAGGTGCAAAAGCAGGAGGAGAGGATCAGGTGTGTAAATGCCGTTTCCCAGGTCAAGCAGGGAGAATGGATGAGATGGGAGAGTGTGGAACAACGCAAGATCGGCTGGCAAGACCTATGGACAATGGAACGAAGCAGGATCAGTTATATGATATGATGTTCTCCCATCACCACAGAACCTAAAACTCTGGGTGGGTGAGATTCCCTCATGTCCTTTGTTTTCATCACCTGCAACATTAAGGCACATTTTGACAGAATGTAATGTGGGTCTTAGCCAAGAACAGTTTACTTGGCACCATGACCAGGTGTTGCGATGTTTGGCATTAGCATTGGAAGACAAGCGTAACCTGACCAATAAGTTGCCACCAGTTCCATCAAAGCATTACACACAAAAGACAGAATTCACCCGTCTAGGAGAGCAACCACCAAGAAAAGGTGATAAAACCAAGCCTCGCTCAGGGCAACTGGAAGCTGCTAGAAACTGGAAGATTCTGGCAGATGTTGGTCAACGGCTTATTTTTCTACCTGAGATTGCCACCACTAACCTTTGACCAGACATTGTCTTGTGGTCTGGATCAGCACGCCTTGTTCATCTGGTAGAGTTAACAGTGCCATGGGAAGATGCTGTGGATGAGGCGTATGAGCGGAAGAAACTAGCTGCTGAAGTGGAAACAGCGAGGATGGAGAGTCCGAGTTTACCCAGTGGATGTGGGTTGTCGAGGATTTGTGGCACACTCTACAACTCGGTTTCTCAGAGACGTTGGGTTCAGTGGCCAAGAGTTGCGTCGCACAGTGAAGAACTTATCTGAAGCCTCAGAAAGGAGCAGCAACTGGCTGTGGTTGAGACGGAAAGATTCTGGATGGGGATCTCAAGCACAATTGAAAGAATACAACACTGATGTACAGGTAAGTAAGTTGGACTGAGCTGAGTGGGGGATGGAGGGGGGTGATGCTGGGACACCAGAATCACTGTTGAGCCCTCTTGAGGTGTCGTGGGCTAGTCAACAAAACACAGAGGATGGAAGGTGCCCACTTGAAGACCCCAGCGATGTACCCTACTTAGCTCAGTCCAGACGGTTGTCATGCTGATGCACTGGGGAGACCACAATGGGTAGATCCCCAGAGCCAGAATTGCAGCCATTGTGTGTGCTGATGTGCTGGGGAGGCAAAATGAGCTGATTGCTGGAGCCAGCATTACACTTCAACAATCAACACCAGACAGAAGGATAGCTACATCATCAGATGGAAAACAATGCAAATGGATGGAGATGCAAATGGATCACATTAGTTTACTGCAAAGCTACATCTTAGTTGATGCTTATCTTGTCGAGAGCCGAGTTCAAATCAGCATGATCTACTCTCATGTAATGGAAATCATATCCATGAGCACAACATAATATCCATGAGCACAACATAATATACATGAGCACAAGAGATTGTGGTAACAGAGCGCAAAGATATGGCTAACCAATTGATTGAGTTTTACTTTGATCTTGGACTAAAATGTAAAAATATTATCTTTCTACTTCACGCCCATCATAAATATATAATAATTGAAAGATATGACCCACCACTCCTGATGCAATTTTAAAACAGGTGCAGGACTGTGCTAATATAAACCATACTTTCTTTTACTTGTAAAATGCTGCAAACATCCATCCTGAAACTGTCAGCAGCCACACCCCTAATATTGTAACGTTTCACAGGAGATGCTTCAATGCGTCTTTATTTTCGGATGCTATCTCACACACGCTAGAGTCCACTGCTGTGTCTGCTTCTTTGCATTCAACCACTTTATTCCAATAACAACACACAATGGTGTTGCAGCGCCTTCTTATAACCTTTGTCCCGCCTCCTTATGCAAATATGGTACCAGGGCTCTGGCAAACTACATTGGCCCTCAGCTGCACACTACGACCAATGTGCACAGACAAACAACAGCCAATGGGGACAGACAAATAACAACCAATGGTAATAGACCATGGAAGACAAACAGGCAGGCAGGTTACATTATAGACGGGAATACACACAAACAAGGTTAACAAAGCAACTGTGGAATACAGTGGGGTGGAATAAACACACAGCACGTAAACAGAGATAGACCGCAGGAATGATAGTACACAAACAAAAGCATGGATCACTACAATATTTTGTAAAATCATAACCCCTTAAATACCATTTCTAAAGTAGGTAGTATATTATAAACAGGACAGTAGCATATCAGAGAGATAGATAGTGGTGTTCACAAGATAATATATGTCATGTGCACCATGTTACTTTAGGGGTTCCTTAGATTTTTGACCCATGATGTGTGAATAAACATTTTAAGAGTCTATAATATGTTAAAAAATATAGTGCAGCAATGCAGCAGTGAAGGTAAGGAAATACATTTCTTGTTAGCTTTTATGTTGTTGTAACAAACTCAGTACTTTCCTGTCATGCATTTCCAAATGTGTATGTTTTCATTTTTATTTTAAAACCTACGCCAGGGGTAAATTATTTTATGTGAAGGTTCTTAGTTACAGCTGGCCAAGGTCCAGAGCAACATTTTCACACTGACTGCTATCCCCATACCCACATACACACAGAGCTCACAAATACAGTTCCTATCCCCATACCCACAAACACACAGAGAACTCACCGATACAGCTCCTATCCCCATACCCACAAACACACACAGAGCTAACAAATACAGTTTATATTCCCCTACCCACAAACACACCAGAGCTCACAAATACAGTTCCTATCCCCATACCCACAAACACACACAGAGATCATAAATACATTTCCTATCCATACCCAACACACACAGAGCTACACAAATACAGTTCCTATCCCCATACCCACAAACACACATAGAGCTCACAAATACAGTTCATATCCCCATACTCAAAAACACACATAGAGCTCACAAATACAGTTCCTATCCCCATACCCACAAACAGACATAGAGCTCACAAATACAGTTCCTATCCATACTCACAAACAGACACAGAGCTCACAAATACATTTCCTATCCCCATACCCACAAACACACACAGAGGTCATAAATACATTTCCTATCCCTACCCAACACACACAGAGCTACACAAATGCTGTTCCTATCCCCATACCCACAAACACATACAGAGCTCACAAATAAAGTTCATATTCCCATACCCACAAACACATACAGAGCTCACAAATAAAGTTCATATTCCCATACCCACAAACACACACAGAGCTCACAAATACAGTTCATGTCCCCATACACACAAACACACACAGAGCTACACAACTACATTTACAACGTGTCGCTACTTTTAGAGTTCTTCCCTACATTTAAAAGAGTTTTACTAATACATTTTTAGCATAACTACTATCTCGTTTTCAATTGTCTGTCTTCTTGCTGTCTTGTCTCTTGACTACCCTGACCTACTCCATGTCAAAGGAAGTTCTCAGTTTGCTTGCCTTGGCTTCCAGGAAATGTGTTACAATTTTACCTCATGGGTCATTTCAACTCAGCAATGTCTTTAGGGTCAAGCATCTTAAGGGTTGCAAATCCTGTCAATGATTAGGGGAAGCAGCTGGCTGGTGTCTGACCGGAAAGATGGACCTGATGGGGTGGAGGCAATTTCATTCTTTAGCTGAAATGACAATGAGAGTACATGGCTATATGAATGCAGAGAGTTCTTTAACCCAGTGAATAAAACTTCAACAAACTTAAAAAAAAACCTGGCAATGCATGAATAAACCTAGTGAAGCAGTGGATATCGTATAGCTTCATTGTTTCAAAGATATCAACAAGGTCATAAAAATCAAATTTATTTACCAATGATTTTTCAGTTGTCATTAGAAGCAGACCACACAGATGAGGATTGGTCGTGAAACACTGTCTACAATTTTTTTTCCCTTAAAGTCAATTTTGTCGCCTCTAATCAGAGTAACAGATCGTCTACATTTTCGTTTACATTTTTTCAAACCGAGTACTAACAATTCAACCAAGTATTAAATTAAATTTTCCAAATGTACATATGTTTTATGAATGAAAAAGAGAAAAACATAAATGAACATTCAAGCAGAGCATGACTAGAAATATCATGAAAATACAATCTTTACCTTTAAAAGATGTAATGTGTCAAAATAAAATTGTGTTAATTTAAATAGATAAATGTTACGCTTCATTTACATAAACACTGTAAGTATGCAATTGTTGTACCCCTGAAAAGAGAAGGATTGAAATAACCAAAATGCTGTCTGTGTGCTTACTGCAGGAGTGATTTTATTAACAATAAAATAAAAGTTTACAGTCTTTTAAACAACATACTTACCTTTTACATCTGTAAAACAGCAAGTATCCTTTTAGAGTTTTACCAGCTCAAAAAGAGAATAAAAACTACTGGAGGCTTTTTGTTCCCCTCTTCGACTCCTGAATTAGCTAAAATGACGCTGACTATTATTTTGCTATTTGAAATCAGCTTAGTTGCTAAGGTAAGACAGCCTGACCATCACAACAGTGTGTCAGCAGGAAGGCTCACACTGCATCTCGTTACAGCAGGACCTGTAGGTGAGAGTATTTCATTGTGTTCATCATGAATGATATGTCCTGTAGGTGAGAGTATTTAATTGAGTTCATCATGAATGATATGTCCTGTAGGTGAGAGTATTTCATTGAGTTCATCATGAATGATATGTCCTGTAGGTGAGAGTATTTCATTGAGTTCATCATGAATGATATGTCCTGTAGGTGAGAGTATTTCATTGTGTTCATCATGAATGATATGTCCTGTAGGTGAGAGTATTTCATTGAGTTCATCATGAATGATATGTCCTGTAGGTGAGAGTATTTCATTGTGTTCATCATGAATGATATGTCCTGTAGGTGAGAGTATTTCATTGAGTTCATCATGAATGATATGTCCTGTAGGTGAGAGTATTTCATTGTGTTCATCATGAATGATATGTCCTGTAGGTGAGAGTATTTCATTGAGTTCATCTTGAATGATATGTCCTGTAGGTGAAGTTTGCGGCCTGCTGTACTTAATTGGATGACAGAAAACCTGGCCAGGTTATCAGTTTAATTGAAAGCTTATTAGCATTTATATATTAAAGCCACAAATGTATATTTTTTTCTGAGGTTTACCAGTAAAGGCTGAAAGTTACTGAAATCTTCATATATTCTGTTTTCCATACATAATATATTAGTGTGGAAGGGTTGTGGTTAATTCACTGACCAGGAGACAGACAGGTGTACTTGAAAACACTACACAGGTGCCCAGTTTTATTTTGCAGGGTGCCTTATTTCTTTTTAGCCCGCAGATGGCGCTGTGGGTCCGTGGTCTGATTTACCAATGATGGTAAACAGAACCACGGGCATACCAAGCGAGGGTACAAAATACCGATGCCCTTGCAGGTGCTTCGAAACAATAATTCAAAACAGAAGGCACAAAGAAACAGGGAAAATAAAACAGTAACAAAACTATAAAGAAAAGGTGCTGCACTCTGCAGCAATATCCCGATCGCAGCTGCCTGTGCGACCCGGATCACCGCCCTACACTGCCGGCTAACTAGCCTGCTCAGCTATACTTTTAAGGGGTCTGCCCAAGGGTTCCCCGCTCTCACTGTCTCGCTCTGAACCTCTGTTCCGTTCTCTCCGACTGGTTCTCGGTCATGGACCAGCGCTTCCGCACTCTCGGCAAGTTTAAAAGGGCCGCCCTGAGGAAACAACAGAGCGTTAACTTATAGGGCTAACAATCTCCCCAAGACCCACCTCTCAGCCATTCAGAGAGGGGGGAAAGTCCACACACCCACTTTCCCACCTCCCTGTATTATTGCCATGACTCACAGGCGGTTGTTGGATGACTGCCGCCCTCTTCCTGCAGCACCCTGAACATGCCAGCAGAGTCAGCACAGATCTCCCCCTGCTACATATCCTTCCCCTCAGAATGACACCACCGGTTCATTCAAAAATTCTACACACCCATGCCTTCCCGAGAGAAAAAGTTTGCGTTTTGATGCAGCTTTCCTGCTCGGTGGACTACCCTGAAGGCATAGGGCTGCAAGGCCAAGTACCACCGTGTGATTCTGGCGTTGCTATCTTTCATCCGGTGAAGCCATGCTAAGGCGGCATGATCTGTAACCAGGGTGAAGTGTCGTCCCAGGAGGTAGTACTGGAGTGACTCGACTGCCCATTTTACTGCGAGACACTCCTTCTCGATGGTGCTATAATTTTTCTCGCGGGGAAGGAGCTTCCTGAGGATGTACAGAACCGGGTGCTCGCTTCCCCGAACCTCCTGAGACAACACTGCCCCGAGACCTGTCTCTGACGCATCCATCTGCAGGGTGAACCTCTTACCAAAATCTGGGCTGCATAGCACTGGCTTACTACACAGCCTCCGCTTCAAGGCAAGAAAAGCCCTCTGGCACGACTCCGTCCACTGAACTGTATTTAGGGCAGCCTTCCGGGTGAGGTCTGTCAAGGGAGCAGCGAGCGTAGCAAAGCTCGGGATGAACTTTCTGTAATAGCTTGCTAGTCCCAAGAAAGAGCGCACCCGGGTTTTGCTTGTAGGAACCGGCCAGTCAGCCAAGGCTTTCACCTTAGCAACCAGCAGTCTGATCTGGCCACCCCCTACTCGATACCCCAAATACTCCGACTCACTCTTCCCAATGGCACACTTCTTTGGGTTAGCAGTGAGCCCCGCCTCCCGCAAGGATTGCAGCACCGCCGCTACCTTACACAGATGACTCGGCCAATCCTCGCTGTGGATAACCACGTCATCTATGTAAGCAGCGGCGTACTGCTGATGGGGCCGCAAGATGCGATCCATCATCCGCTGGAAAGTGGCGGGGGCTCCGTGCAACCCAAAGGGCATGGTCCTGAATTGGTATAACCCGAAGGGAGTCGAAAACGCCGTCCTCTCTCTAGATTCCGGAGTCAGGGGTATCTGCCAGTACCCCTTCGTTAAATCCAGTGTCGTCATAAAATGAGCCGTGCCTAGACGCTCCAGCAACTCATCTACTCGGGGCATCGGATAAGCGTCAAATTTCGATTTCTCATTGATTCGTCTGAAATCAATGCAAAATCGAGTTGACCCGTCTGGCTTATCGACTAAAACGATTGGACTGTTCCAGTCACTTTGGGACTCTTCTATTACCCCCAGTCTCTGCATTTCGTCAATTTCCGCTTTTATTACCTGTCTTTTACGCTCAGGTATACGATACGGCCTCTGGCGAACTAGCGCCCCCGGCTCAATATCAATGTGATGATGGGCTACTCGAGTCTGCCCCGGGACGGAAGAGAAACACGTCAGGAAACTCCTCCACCAGACCGTGAGCCTGACATTTCTGCGTTGGTGTCAGATTCTCAGCAATCTGTACCGATCCTTTTCTTGCTAACACAGAAAGATCATGTCCCAGGTCCGTGACGTCATCTGCATGCGCCACTAACAACGCCTCTGGTTGCAAACAAGGCTTTAAGAGGTTGATATGATAAATGTGTTTCTCTGTCCGTCGCTCCGGCTGGCAGATCTCATAGTCCACCTTCCCAACCTGGCGTGTAACCTCAAAGGGTCCTTGCCACTTAGCCAAGAGTTTCGACTCAGAACTGGGTAATAATAGAAGTACCTTATCCCCCGGCTGAAATGTGCGCAACCGGGCTCCTCGGTTATACTGGGTCTCCTGTCTGTGCTGTGCCTCCTGCAAATTGTCATGCGCCCATTTCCCAACAGACTCAAGATGTTTGTGCAGGTCCAACACATACCGGATGGTATTGGTCGAATTGTCCTGCTGCTCCTCCCACGTCTCTCTGAACAGATCGACCACGCCCCGGGGTCTCTGCCCATACAACAGCTCGAATGGTGAAAACCCCGTAGAAGCCTGGGGTACCTCTCTGATCGCAAAGAGAAGGGGAGGATTCAGCTGGTCCCAGTAACGCACATCTGTACCCAGTAACCTGCGCAACATGTTCTTAAGGGTCTTATTAAAACGTTCCACCAAACCGTCAGTCTGAGGATGAAACACAGAGGTCCTAATGGCCTTAATTCCCAGAAGCTTACATGTTTCGCGGATTAGCCGGGACATAAAATCGAGGACATAATCCTACCTGAACCTACGTCACCTGCTGGCCAATCGTCATACAGACATTGATCTTGGGATAAGTGCGGACATCCCCATGAATACATTTAATATGCACCTGTCCCAATATACATTTATGCCCCGGTGAGATTAGAGTCTCCTGTACTAGAGACTGACCACAACCTGAGTCCACGAGAGCCTGGGTTTTTGTACCATCCACTGTCACAGGAATAATAAAACCCGGGTTCTGAAGTGACTGATGTACTTGAACACGTCTACCTGGTCGGCTGAGGTCACACTCCATCACGGGGCAGTCCTGGGGGAGGTGGCCCACCTCCCTGCACGTCCAACACCAAGAGTCGGCTGGTTTCTCTCCCTGAAGTTTTGGCAAAAGGGGGAAACACTGGAGCCATAAAAGGGGCTCGCCGATAAGGCGTCTGCGCGAGACCCCTGTCCACACTGCAGCAGCCCGTGGGTATCCCCACCCCACCCTAGTTCCGGGACTGGGAGCTCCCGCTGACACCGCCCGACCAAATCCTGGACTACCCCTTCCCCCCAGTCCCTTCGCCCTCTCCGGGGCCAGTTGAGGGGACGATCTATTAGCCGCACTCCTCCCGTGCAGTTTCGCAGACATTGGCTCCACTGCCTGGTACTGCTCGGCGAGTTCGACCGCCCGGTCCAGCATATCTGGTGCCTGTGGCTGGACCCACAGCCGAGGTCCTGGGGCTAGACACTCCAGGAAGCGCTCTACCACGATCATCTCCACCACCCTGGCTTTGGTGTTCAGATCCAGGTTCAACCAACCCAGGGCGTAATCCTTCAGACGGTGAGCAATGGCTCGTGGGTGATCCCCTGCCGCAAACTGCTCCTCCCGGAATTTCTTCCGATACCCCTGCGGTGTGGCCCCCACGCGATTAAGGTTGACGGTTTTCATCATGGGGTAATCCATCATCCGATCCGGGGACAGCGTTCTCGCCGCTGCTTGTGCCTCTCCCGTGAGCTGAGGCAGTAGGTAGCTAGCCCTCTGTGCTGGATCCCACCTGGCCGAGGTCGCCATGGCCTCAAACACCTCTAAATAGGCGTCGGGTTGATCCTCGGCCGTCATTTTTGTGGGGCGTTGTAACTGGGGGTCTGGAGCTGCTGGTCTATCCGCCCCCTGCACTGCTGCGGTGAGCGTCTGGCACAGAAGGTCCATCATCGCAGCAAACTGTGTAGCATCCATTGCCCGTCTGCTCCTTCTGTGGATGCACTGCTTGGGGCAATGCCAGTGAATCCCACCCTGACACCACGTGTGGAAGGGTTGTGGGTAATTCACTGACCAGGAGACAGACAGGTGTATTTGAAAACACCACACAGGTGCCCAGTTTTATTTTGGCAGGGTGCCTTATTTCTTTTTAGCCCGCTGATGGAGCTGTGGGTCAGTGGTCTGATTTACCAACAATGGTAAACAAAACCAAGCGAGGGTACACAGTACCGACGCCCTTGCAGGTGCTTCGAAACAATAATTCAAAACAGAAGGCACAAAGAAACAGGGAAAATAAAACAGTAACAAAACTATAAAGAAAAGGTGCTGCACTCTGCAGCAGTATCCCGGTCTCCGCTGCCCGTGCGACCCGGATCACCGTCCTACGCTGCCGGCTAACTAGCCTGCTCAGCTATACTTTTAAGACGTCTGGCCAAGGGTTCCCCGCCCTCACTGTCTCGCTCTGAACTTCCGTTCCGTTCTCTGCGACTGGTTCTCGGTCATGGACCAGCGCTTCTGCACTCTCGGCGCGTTTAAAAGGGCAGACCTGAGGAAACAGCAGAGTATTTTTTTATAGGGCTAGCAATCTCCCAAGACTCGCCTCAGCCATTCAGAGAGGGGGAAAGTCCACACACCCACGTTCCCACCTCCCCGTGTCACTGCCATGACTCACAGGCGGTTGTTGGACGACTGCCGCCCTCTTCCTGTAGTACTGTGAACACGCCAGCAGAGTCAGCACAGATCTCCCCCTGCTACAATTAGTAATTATCCCTGCATCTGTTCTCTTATTTATCTAGTTAATTGTTCTTAAATGTCTTTATAGCAATGGCCCGGTTCTTCTTTAATTGATTATCTTTGTCTCATTAAGCCATTTGGCAATTTCTTTATTGCAGGCACCTAAGTGGTTAAAAGAGTCAGTTATTGTATAGAGAAGAGAGAAAAGGTTGTGGTGTATGTGTTTTATTTTGTTTGTTAGAAAAAGTATTTTCTAAGCTACTGCTTTTGAAGAATAAAAAAACACTTAGGAAAGAAGTTTATATCAAAAAGCGGATACTTCATGATGAACACAATGACATACTCTCACCTGCAGGACATGTCATTCACGATGAGCACAATGACATACTCTTCCCTAAAGGACATGTCATTCACGATGAACACAATGACATACTCTCTCTCACCTGCAGGACATGTTGTTCACGATGAAATACTTTCACCTACAGGTGCCAAGTTAGAGGGGATAAAAGGGGTATTTGTCTCAGGAATATTTTTTGGGAGTGGCATAGCCCCTGCAAAGTAAAACCTTATGTGTATGGGGTTTACTAGTAGCAGCACACTGGCTCTGAGCACTCCTATCCCATAATATCCTGTGAATGGGTGCAATGTGTGTAGTGTGATCATGTGATTCTTCCGTATGAAAAACGATGCCGTTGAATCGACATGTGTGTTAAGGATAAGGCTGAAGTTTACTTTAATCAAGTTTTTTTTTTTTTATTTATTGTGAAATACATTGTGGGTAACTCGTAAGCCTAGTGACTCACCTGAACCGGATCCTTGCTATAGTAGTACTGACAGCAGTAGGCCTAGTGCTGTGTCTGAAACGATAAACCATTCAATACCAACTGAAAATGCTGCTGCCACCTCAGATGCATCTCCTTCCAAAATTACAAAAAAAGATTCTACCACAGGGAAAAGACACTTCTGAGAAGAATGGATTAGGACATGTATGATGAAGAAAAAAAAAAGCCCTATGTAAAATATGTTCTACTTACGAGAAGCAGAACGTTTACATTTTCAGTGAAGAAAGAGTAGACCTTCATCACAGTAGGTTTTGATAACTGGAAAAAGTCAACTCGGTGGTTTCAAAATCACAAAAAATCGATGTGCCATGGGGAAGTAACATCAAAAATGAATTAATTGTAAAGTGGTGTTAATATCAGCTTTCAATTTTTGGAACACAACATAAAACACAAGGCCATGATGCTCTTTTTGCTATTTTTACAAGCATTACCTATCTAGCTCAACAAGGTTTAGCATTGCATAGTCATACTGACTTTGAATCCAATTTAATTCAGCTGCTTAATCTCCATAGTCAGGATAATGTTGCTCTAAAGCAATGCCTTCAAAAAGAAAGGAAATTCAAATGGCTTTCACATGAAGTGCAAAACGAAATCATACGCATCATGGTCCATTGTTTTGAGAGCAGTCGCTGCTGATGTGGAGGCCAAAAAGTTGTTTGTTGTGGTCCATGAAATGGTGGATATTTCACAACATAAGCAATTTTGTCTGTCTAAGATATGTAAACGATGCCCTTGAGATGTAAAGATTTTGTAGGATTCTATGATATTGAATGTACAAATTCAGAGACACTTCTCTCAGTACTTAATGATACATTAGTAAGGTTAGGTCTCTCTTGGCGCGACTGCTGCGGACAATGCTACAATGGATCTGCCAACATGTCAGGATGTGTATCTGGATTGCAGAGTGTGTTAAAGAAACCCAGGGTCCGGCTATGTTTGTACATTGTAACGAGCAAACTCTTAATCTAGCATTCCAGGTGCACTTAAATGCATGCCTGCATGTCAAGATGTTTTGAACATGGTGAAGGACTTAATAGTGATGATAAAGGAATCACCAAAGAGACTGCCATGGTTTGAATTATTTCATAAGTTAACAGTTGTGAAGGCCAAGGTTTCTCAAGGATTGCGCCCATTGTGACCCAGAAGATGGACAATGCTGATTTAACAGTGTGAAATCCATTTTGACAAACTACAAAAGGCTGACTGTCAGACTTTTCAAAGAAATCAACAGGAGACAACGGGGCAAAACAAAGTGGACTTTTTAAAATACATGCAGACCTTTTCTTGTTTTTTCACATTGCAATTGCTGGTTGAAGTAATGGGCCCAATGGAGGAAACAAATTCAACTGTACAAAGTCCAAAACTATCACTTCCTGACTGACGTACTTACTAGGAAATGCAAAAACACCTTACCATCAATGACCGAAATTAATGAGCCAAAGTTGACAAAAACCCGAAAATATTGTGATCCTCACTGTTAACTCTCTACAGGGCAATAAAACAATTGCTCGAAGATGTTGATTCAGATCGATTATTTTTGCATTTAAAGATATCATTTGCAATGATAGGAAAATCTCTGTAAAATCAATGGCTGACATAAACTTGTTGATATCTGAACCCAACCTGCATGGAGTTCTGTGTGAAGTTGTAACCCTGTTCAAGATATTTTACACATTGTCTGTTACTACACGCACTGCAGAACGGCCATTCAGTGGGTTTGCGAAGTCTTAAGAGCTGTTTAAGATCTACAATGTCTCAACAGCGCCTAAACCACCTGGCTTCTCTTCACACACATTCAATCTGAACAGATGAACTTGATATAAAGAGACTTGTTAACAAATTAATCTCCTCCAATCTACAAAGAAAGACTATTTTTGCCCTCTTAAGGAAAGAAATATTTTATTGGTTTAATGTCTTAATGTGAAAATGGAAAATAACTACTGTAAACTTGTGGTAATCACATATTTGATGGAATGGGAGCCTTTATTAGTTGTAACTCACATGGTTGCATACTGTGACGACTTGTCCCATTTTGTCTGGGTTTATTTGTGACCTTTTTCATGAACAGTATTCAGTGTATTTATTGTCCATTTGAATTGTGTACCTTACACGCAGTCTTAAGCGTTTTAGATACGGTAACCCAGAATAGCAGAGTGAAACTAAATTTAGTCATTTATTATTACTATTATTTATTAGCAGACGCCCTTACCCTTACGTTAGTTGTATACAAAAAATACATATCAAGAATTACAGTACAGGTGCTGGATATTTAAGTTTGTTACCTATATGTAATGAATGAGGATTGCAACAGTGATAAAAAAGTTATATAGGCTGTGTTTTTCATTTTAAGGTAGGCTGTTGTTTTAAAGTTCTTGAATGTCACTAGTGCCTCTATGGACTTAAATGTATTTAATATGCTTAGATGTTTTTTTTATATTTCTCAATTAAATACAAATGTGTAAAATGTTTTTTTAGCCTTCAGGAGTTATTGGTGAGGTCAGACCCAATTTCCTCGGCTGGCGATCTGCCACTGTATGCATTTTATTTTCTGCAATTGCTTGTTCTTGTAAAATAAACAGTGCATGTGAGTCTAGAATACGTGCCTGGATTGCTTCCATTACAATATCAATTTACAATTGTTGCAACATGCTGAATACCAATTTTAATTTTCAATGCAACATCAAACATTGCAAACATACTGCCAACAGTCAATTGTGCAGTTTTTTGCAATATGCATTGTAACCAGGTAGGATACATTCATTTTGTTCTGAGACAGTGACTGATTTTGGAAAGTCTTGCTAATTGATCAGCTTTCTTCTAGAAAAACGTGTGTCGTTTTCCAACGCAATCTGGAAGCTGTGTCTCAAGATCCCGACTCCTTAGCTTTCGTGAGCCAGTACTTCAGAACAAATGACACATGAGGACGCCGATCACCCTCATCACCACTGTAAGAAAAACTGAAGTTAATGATGTAAGATGTAATTGTGTTTTTTTAATTTATTTTTTACTTGTTTTGTTTCTTTGAGCTGCAAGTAGGATTAAACATGTTGTATCCATTTAACAACTGTTTTTCAAATCCCTAGTAACCGTACCTAAAGTTATCCTATACTTTTTTTTTGGTTCATATTTAAGCAGAAGACTGGTGATAAAACAACACTTTGCTTACATAATTACTGCTAATGATTTGTATTCCAATTATATTTATTTTGAATGTAAGCATAAGGAGTTGTAGTGAAACTAAATCTTAACAGTGAACACTGAATGTCATATTTTTTAGATTGTTCAGCGACCCATCACAAATCTTGTCATGACCCGTGTTTGGGTAATGACCCCCACTTTGAGAAACATTGGACAAGATCATCATATTCTTATTTAAATGAAACAAATAATTCTAGATTTCTTTCTGCTACCCTAGATAAATTAATTAATCCTTCCCCTAATATTCCTACCCTTGACATTGGCTCCTCTCACAGCTGCAATGACGACTTACATTTCTTTAAAAATAAATACTAGACATCAGAAATGAGATTCCATAGACTCCTTCTATTAAGGCACAATTTTACCAACTATGCCTATTCAGGCTACTATGGGGGCTTTTCCTTTGATTACCTTACAGGAACTGACAGAGCTAGTTCAATATATGAGAACTACCACATGCTCTCTCGATCCTATTCCTACAAAACTATTAAAAGATGTTCTTGGCATTATTAATACCCATATTTTAAAAATTATAAATGGTTCACTTTCCTCCGGTATAGTTCCCTCAGCTCTTAAGGTCGCTGTGGTCAAGCCTATGCTTAAGAAACACAATTTGGACCCTTAAGTCCTCAATAACTATAGGCCAGTCTTAATGGTATATTCAAGAAGTTTCAGTCTGTTTTTTGTGTTGCCCATAGCATCGAGGCGGCAGAGTTATGAATGATCTGCTGATTAGCTCCTGACTCGGGCTTTCCATCAGTATTAATTCTTCTTGTTCTAAGTGCTGCCTTTCATATTGCGACCATTCCACCCTATGAATCGTCTTGAAAGTACAGTACTTGTACTTGCCTGGTTGAAATCTTATTTGTCTGATAGGTTTCAGTTTGCCGATTTTACCTCCCCAATAGAGACACTGTCAGAAATTCTGTGGTGTTCCCCAGGGCTCCATTCTAGGTCCCTTGTTGTTTTCATTATATATGCTACCATTAGGTGACATTATCCACAGACACGGAGTGAACTTCCATTGTTATGCTGATGATACCCAGCTATATTTGTCACTATAGTTAAAATTTCTTCTGCCTGGGTGTTATTAACTACTTGCCTTACAGAATTTTCTAATGTTGAGTTCAGGTAAAGCAAAGATTATTCTAGCGGGCTCACTGAACCGACAAAAAAGGAAATGTGGGATTACATGAGCTTGACCCTTGAGGTTTCTCATCAAAACTTAAACTAGAAATTTAGAGTCACCTTTGATCCTGATCTCTCATTTGAGATTCATATTAGGGAAGTTACTAAAGTATATTTTTACCATTTGAGAAATATAGCCAAACTTAGGCCAATTATGTCTGTATCGTATGTGAAGAGGCTAGGGCATGCCTTTTGTTTAATCTATAATTGATTATTGTAATGTACTTTTTTCTGGTTTCCCAAAATGTGTTGTATCCCACTTGTAGCTTGTTCAGAATACTGGTAGAATTCTGACTAAAACCAGGAAAAGTGAACATATTACCCCTGTTCTGGCCTCTTTACACTCCCTATGCACTATAAAATTGATTAAGATTTTGCTGGTAACTTACAAGGCCCTGAATGGATTAGCACCTAGTTATTTGCAGTCACTGACCCTGTAATTTCCAAACCACATTCTCAGTTCACAGGATGCTGAGCTGCTTTTTATTCATGGGGTCAACAAAAGGAACACCATAGGTAATGCTTTCTCTTGTAGAAATCCGAAATTATGGAATGCTCTGCCTTCAGAAGCTAGGGCCGTTACAGTTTTGAAGTCAAGACCAAAAACGCACTTTTATAAAATGGCTTTCTTATCTTACTGTTTTCTACTAAATATAACTTTAACATTGCTGATTTTGTATTTTGTAGACTGTTATTTAAATATGGCATACTTGCCAACATTTGGAAACTGTTCAGCGGGGCGCTTGTCTCATGTTTTTGTATATTGTCATATACAAAAACATGGGAGGAGTCATACACAAAAAAACACTATCATATAATAGACTTATCCCCCCCCCCCCACCCCCCAACTCAACACAACACAACCATCATGACAGTAAAAAATAGACAATGAAGTGTTCTTACCTTTGTATAAGTTAGTTTGTGCAGTGGTTTCTTTTTTTCCTGTTATGTACTGTACAGTGCTTTGTGATTTTACTTTTGTATAAAAAGTGCTATATAAGTGCAATAAATAAATACATACATAAGTAAACAGTTCACCATCTGGGATGTTAACTATGAAATCCTCTCAGCAAGGAATCCAGGTTACCAACTATTTTTACAAAAACCCGCCCACTTCTTGAAAACACACCCAATCAGGAGCGTAAATTGTGACATTGCAATCCTAGGAATTGGGATCCTAGGAATGCCATTCTTGATATCAGAAATGCAATTCGTGATGTAAAAAATGCATACTAATGAGCATTAGGTGCTAATTAGGTGATGAATTACAACCGGTCTGTTTTGTGTTTGGCAAAATGTCTGAGAATTCTCGTGACAATATTTTATGAGCAATTCATAGAAAATGCACTTCCATCGGAAGAGCTTTAGAACTACAAACAGCAGGCCAGAGGTAACGGCAAACGCTCCTTAATACAGCAGAAACATTATCAAAGCTATCGGCCATGGCATTCTTGGCATACCCAGGATAATGTGCCTACAAACCATAAGTCTCCACCTAATTATTATGTGTTTTAAAGTCTAAAATTAAATCCAGATGTTCATTAGCATGCGTTTTTGATATTGGAACTAGAATTCTTTGTATTTGAAATACAATTGTGAATATCAAAATAAAAGGTGCTACTTTTGATATCAAATTCATTTTTTTTATATCAAAGAATAACATTGAGAATTGTTGATATCAAAAATAGAATTGCTGATATCGCAATTGAGGAACAAATTAAAACAGCTTGCCATAGGTACGTTTTCAAACGCTCGTTCAGAGCTGCCCAATGTACCAAACATGTCCTAATTTATATATATATATATATATATATATATATATATATATATATATATATATATATATATATATATATATATATATATATTGGCAGTTCTACCAGCTTTTCAAATCTGGACACTGCAATTTTGCCCATTCTTCTTTACAAAATTGCTCAAGCTCTGTCAAGTTGGATGGGAACCTTTTAGTGAAAAGCAATTTTCAACTCTTTCCACATATTCTCAATTGAATTGAGGTCCGGGCTTTGACTGGGCCACTCCAGGACATTGACCTTTTTGTTTTGAAGCCACTCCAGTGTGGCTTTGGCTGTATGTTTGGGATCATTGTTCTGCTGAAGATGAATCTTCTCCCAAGTCCCAGGTCTCTGGCAGGTTTACTCCAAGATTTCTCTTTACTTTGCTGCATTCATTTTGCCCTCTATCTTCACAAGCTTTCCAGGCCCTGACACAGAGAAGCATCCCCATAGCATGATGCTGCCACCACTATGTTTCACGGTAGGGATTGTGTTCTCAGGATGATGTGCGGTGTTAGGCTTGCTCCAAACATAGCGCTTAGCGGTAAGGCCAAAAAGCTCTATTTTGGTCTCGTCAGACCTTAGAATCTTCTTTTACTTGGTCTCAGAGTCTCCCACATGCCTTCTGGCAAACTCTAGCTGAGATTTGATGTGAGTTTTTTTCAACAATGGCTTTCATTTTTCCACTCTCCCATAAAGGCCAGTTTTGTAAAGCACCAGGGCTATTGTTGCCTTATGCACAGCCGTAGAAGACTGTAACTCCTTTAGAGTTGCCATAGGCCTCTTGGTGGCCTCCCTGACTAGTGCCCTTCTGGCCCTCATACCTGTTCTAGACAGATTCACAGTTGTGCCATATTCTCTCCATTTCTTAATAATGGACTTTACTGTGCTCCGGGTGATATTCAATGCCTTGGAAATGTTCTTATATCCTACCCCTGATTAGTGCTTTTGAAGAACCTTATTCCGGATTTGCTTTGAATGTTCCTTCGTCTTCATGATATAGTTTTTGTTAGGAAATGTACTAACCAACTGTGGGACCTCCCAGAGACAGGTGTATTTAAGCTGAAATCATGTGAAACACCTTAATAGCACAGGTGGACTCGATTCAACTAATTATGTGACTTCTAAAGACAATTGGTAGAACCAGAGCTTATTTAGGTGTGTCATAGCAAAGGGGATGCAATCAATTATTTTTTGTTTTATATTTGTTATTAATTTAGAACAATTTGTAGATTTTATTTTTCACTTTGACATTATGGACTTTTTTTGTGTTGATCAGTGGCAAAAACTCTTAATTAAATCCATTTTGATTCCATGTTGTAACACAATAAAATGTAGAAAAGTCCAAGGGGGGTGAATACTTTTGAGAGCCGCTATATATGTCTGTGTGTGTGTGTGTGTGTGTGTGTGTGTGTGTGTGTGTGTGTGTGTGTGTGTGTGTGTGTATATAATATATATTAATATATATATATATATTATATAATATATATATATATATATATATATATTATAGGATAACAAAAAGTAATCCTGTGTTTCTTCATTCTTTTCATCAATTAAATGCTTTACATTTGAAAACTGTCTCCATATTAAGAAAAGCATTAAACAATATTTTTTTATATATATATTGTTGGTACAATGATACCTCAGCAGAGCGTATTTTTATAACCAATAAACATGCAAGTTGCCCTCTTAAAACAGAATTGTTACATTTTCAACAGAGATGCAGAATCAAATTTTAAGTGTTGTTTAAGATTACATTTAATAGAATCACTTTGTAACTGCAATTTAACACCAAAAAAGCAGTAAAAATACATTGCAACTTCAGTTTAGCAGTAGTCTGTTATATAATCACACTGTAATTGCAGATTAACACTAGACTGTAATAAAATGACATTAAAAGTAAAAGTACACTCCATTGTTCCTCCAGTTTAACAATAAATTTCAGGAGCAATAATACACATTGGAACTGCAGTAAAATCACACTAACTGCTGTTTAACATTACATTCAATAGAATCACTTAAAGTTCTGACTTTAGTGAAGAATGAGCAGCGTGTTAAATCCTTGATCAATTGTTAAAACAATTATGATTTGCTTCCTTTTTTTTTTTACTGTTCACAAAGAATGCATTATAAATGCTTAATTAATAGATGGTAATTAAAGAGGTTTTTATGGACAAAATATGAAGCATTTTGAGACCTTGTGAAGTCAACCTTCTGACTTGCCATTAAAACCTGTTTAAACTGACATAATGGGCTACTACGTTTTATTAAGTCACTCATGTTGTCTAGCTTGAACCCACCTTTAAGAGAAACTTCATTTCTTACCTTACAAGTATGCCTCATAGATATGTAGATACAAATGATCAGCATTGTTTTACTATTTTGCTAGAATTACTGAGTTTGCACTCTTTGCATTAACATGTCTAATAAAATGTGCTAGAATGCAGAAGTCATGTAGGGAACACCTCCACAGAAGTGGTGTAGTTTATAATGAAAATAAAACTATGTTAATGCAACAATTAAGGTTGACCTTATTGCCACAAAAGTAAGAAAATGTAGTGTTGGGGTTTTTAACCCTAACTCACCATTCCCACTCCGACACAAGCAGCCAAAAGAACCAGACAACACAAGTAACCGCAGACTGTCGTCATCAGGTAAGACACAGAACATGCAGCTCTTTCCAGATGACAAAAGACATCCATCACATCCAGCGATGCTGTAGCAATGGCTATACATGAACACTTCAACACATACACACCCACTTCAGTCTGCAGAACCGTATAAACTTTAAACTATTCATTTCTCAAAATGCATCTTATGTTTTGTCCATAAAATCCTCTTTTAATTATCATCTATTAATGAAACATTTATAATGCATTCTTCATTAACAGTAAAACAAAAAACAAATAAATCATGAACATGAAACATAAATGTAAATTGTTTGAGGGCAATAATTTTACATATTGCTCATTCTTCAGGAAAGTTATAAGAGGTGTGTGTTTTTTTTTTTGTGATTCTATTAGATGTAATGTTAAACTGCACATAGTGTTATTTTACTGCAGTTACAGTGTGCCAGTTATTGTTCCTGAAGTTTACTGTTAAACTGCAAGAACAACAGAACTGTTGCAGTGGGAGTGACGGCAGTTCCAATGGAATTTCACTACATTGTGGTGTTAAGCTGCAGTTACGATTATTAGTCTGGTGTAAAACTGCAGTTACATTGTCATTTTATTAGTCTAGTTTTAATCTGTAGTTACAATGTGATTCCAGGCTACTGTTAAACTGCAGTTACAAAGTAATTCTATTAAAAGTAACATTAAACTGCACTTACAATGTGATTCTGCATCTTAGTTTAACAAAAAGTTATATCTATAAGAGGCATTTAAGGCTGGGAGGATGCTTCATCTTTCACTATAGATATATCTTAAAAATAGCAGATGCATCAATTCAGGGTTAAAAAAAAGTGCTGCATTGGTGCACGTTGGTAGGGAACTGGGGACCGTCTAGCTTCACATGCTATATCTCTTGCCATGTATGGCCAGTAACAATGATTTGTTTTGCACAATGCAGTGCCTTTGGGGCATAATGGCCGGATAAAGAATGTTCATGAAGAGTTTCGAAAACCTTAGCTATAAGGCTATCTGGAACCACAATCTGTAAAACTGGGTTCGCAGGTGGTGGACGTACGTTCCTGTACAGTAAGGAATGCTTCTACAGGTGGTGCAGAGCAGCTGGCTGACCCTTTAGATGATAGAAAGGTGGCTGTCTATGATTTTCCAACAAGCTAAACTACTCTTGACTACTGCCAAAACAGGATAAGTTCTTTGTACCTGCTGAAAGTCATGTCCATAACATGACAAGGTAGTCAATAATGAAGCAGGTGTTCTCTGACTATCAGTTGCTCATGCAGGCTCAGCTGCAGATATGCTTTGAAAATCTACAGGTGTGTAGTTTACACTTTGGGGCACATGTTGCACTGTGGATTGAGCCTCAGCTTGTACACTATTCACTGCTGGAAGCTCTTTATTATCAGGTGGTCCTGGTGGTGGGGTGTACAGGAGTGCTGAACAGCTGCTGGGTTTAGTAGTATCAGTGATAGGTCTATCAGGTCTTCATGACATTGAGTCTGTATTCAAATGTCTTGTGCCTTCCAGATATTTAATGATCCAGTTATAGGTGTCTATTTCCAAATCCATTTAGCATGTCTGCCAGTTGAACCCATATCTTCTGGGATTTTTCTGAGACCAAGCAATGGCTTGTGATCTGTAATTGTTTTCAGTCTCTGAAATGTACTGGCGGAAGTGTTGGATTGACCACACAATGGCCCATAACTCTATCATATGTGGACCATCTTCTCTCTGATAGCGTCAGGACATGACTGCCATATGCAATCACAACAACTTAGTCATCTGTGTGCAGTTGAGAAAGCACATAGCCAATGGCGGTGTTAGATGCATCTGTGAAAAGTTAAAATGCACCGTTGAAGTCTTGAAAGGTGAGAGTTGTCGAAGCCATACGCAGTGTGTCAGAAGCAATTTTGCAAGGCGATGTCCAGTCAAAAGGTTTCCGCTTTTGAGTGAGGTGGTGGAGAGGCTCAGAGATTTTGGCTAAACTAGTGAATAAACAGTCTGTAATATGAGCACAAGCCCACAAATGCCTGCACTTCAGGAATTGCATTAATTGGAATTGGTACAGTGCACAACCAGTGGTAAAAGCTGTTTTTAACCTTATCTTGCTCATCTAAATGTACTTGCCAGTAGCCTGATGATAGATCAATGGTACTAAAAATTGATGAGCCCCCCCCCCCCCGCGCATCGAAGGTGTCATCTGTTCTTGGAAGAGGGTGTGCATCTTTAACTGTTACAGAGTTTAGACCTCTGTAATCGACACAAAAACATTGTGCTTTATAATGTCATAATGTCTGTCCTGCCAAAATCAGTTGGGTCTTTACTGAAGATATCGATGTAGGTTAACAGTAGTGTTTTTAACTGTGACATCTGCTGTGTTGTGAGATCACTGTGTTGGAAATCAAAAGGCAGTTGCTTTTGTTATGTAAGAGTCAGCAATATTGCAAACAGTTGGCTGATCCAGGATCTCCTGTGCTGCTACTGGGTAGAATTGACCAATCTGTAAACCAGGCTGTAGTTCAATTGCATAGCTTGTATATACGTATATTTGTGAGCTCATTTTCAGCTGCAGTGAGAGTTCGTGCAACAGCTATTCCTTCTGCTTCTAGGTGATACGGTTCCATGAACCCAATGTATGAATCGGGAGCAACAGTGTTCTCCGCAGGTGGTACTAAGGTGGCAATGCAATGCATTTCACTTTGAGGAGGAACTGTGGTCTTTACAAATACATGGGCAGCACAACATACTGGGATGAGCTGGCTTGGATGCAATATCAGCAAGTCTTGGTTGTATTGTTCACAAACTCCATTTGCTGTGTCTATTGCAGCATGATAAAGAAGCACCAAGTAAAACAACACGACCTAATGTTACGAATGACCTGTACTTCATGCTGCAGCAAGTTTGTCCCAGGTGAATGGTAGGGCTGATTGTACCAAGCGTGTCCAAACAGTGACCTGTAACTGATTTAGCCAGTATAACATCCTTCTTAAGAGGCTACCTGTATAATGCAGGAATTGACATGTGCAGTGATTCACTGATAACACTGTGTAACAAAAAAATTTTTTTTTTTTTTTTGTTCCTGGGTAGTAAGTGTTATTTCCTAATTGCTTATGCCTCAAAAGTATAGAACATGGCTATTATTCCCCACAAACTTTGCTTTTGTGACCAGGACAGTGATATTTCAAAATATCACTATTTCCAATGGGAAAATGGGAAAATGTGTGTCTTTTCGTTCACATAAAGTCAGAAAAAAACAACATGAATCCAAATTAACATGTATTTATACTAAAATAATACAAAGATGACTACAAAAGATTTAGAGTGAGTAGTTTTTCAAGATTTACAATTATACTGTATACTGTAAATACAGTACTTGTAAATTGTTGTAAATTAGCGTTCGTCCACCCTGTTTTGTTAGTGTCTACTCATTTTGTTTGTCTATTTTTTTTGGCCTCACGTGCCATGTGCTGTTTTTGTTACAAACCTTTTATTTTCTGACTGTCTGTTCATTTATTAAATGCTGAGCGAGACCATTCGCTCACCTCCACCAATCTCCTCCTTTCTGTAGTTTATTTCCTGGTTCCTGTTTCTGGTCTGATGTCCCCCACTCTGGCCGTCTTTGTGACAGTCCTTCAAACACTTTCCTGGTTTTTTTAAATCAGATCTGTACACATAACTGAACAACAAAAACAGTGACTATATTCTCTCTGTCTCCTGCTCTCCCCACACTTAACTAAACAATCCCTGCGTCAATCGTAGAGGCATGGCAAATCAAACATCGCTGAACCAATACCCCAAACAATTCCCATAACAATTCTTACAACAATTTCGGTAGAAGCTTCTGAGATTTATTAAGACTTTGATTTGGAAAGAGCACCAGTCATTTTTAACTTGGGTACTAAAAGGAAAATGTAAAGAACTTTTTAAACTGCAAAACTGTAAATTAGTTATGATGTTGACAGCTACCCTCAGAGACATTGATATATGTTCTACAACACCGATTTTTACATTGGGATTGAGGGATTTTCAACAGAAAATGTTTCATGGTAAGCTTGTCTGTCTATTTCTACTACCATTATTTATACTGTATACGGTTTTGCATGTTAACTTATTAATCTGAAGTAGTTACACTGGAAAATGATATAACGACAGCGCCTGTAGTTCACTGACCTGCTTTGCGGAGGTGATAGCCAAGAGGAAGGCTGTCTTCATAGACATACTTCAGCTCTGTGGTGTATAGGCTCAAGTGGGGGGCTTAGTGAAAGCCTCCAGTACCACATCTAGGCTCTATTTGGGGAGAACCTCCTTCTTAGGAGGACGTAACTGCTGAGCACCCTTTAAAAAATTGGTCGCTAGTATATGAGTGCCTGGGACTCTGAGTCTGTGGGGACATGGCAGGCAGATATGACTCAGAAAAACTCTTAATTTTGTGCTCAATTGCTAAATACAGAGGTCTTGCCATGCCATCTTGAGAGGCAAAAAGGAAATGGCTCCCATGGGCTGACAGTTTTAACCCTTCGGTAGGTGAGACCGAGGATGTCACCCCAGGAAGGGCCTATTGGCAGCTAGGATATAAAGAGCTCAGTAGGCTCCTGAGTGGCGCATCCAGTAAAGGCTCTCTACGTGGGTCGAGTCCAGGTTATGCCATCACTGATCTTGGCTGGGAGTTCCCGGGGGCAGAACACAATTGGCCACGCGCCGCCCGGGTGGGGAAGGTTCAGGTTGGCAGGATAATGCTCTGTTCACCAGGCATTAGTGACTCCTGTGGCCAATAGGGCACCTGTGGGTCTGCTGTAGAAACCATTCAGATCTGTATTGTCCTCCAGCAGTATGGGTCTGGTGGCTTCGCTGTAGACATTGCAGCGTGAAAAAAAATGGACATGTGTCTGCCGCCATTTCCAGAGTCGGGGCGGGAATAGGCGCAACAAATTGCACAGGCAATGTTGCTAGACAAAGTTTTGGAAGATAATTGAAATATAGATTTGATTAATGCTTGTATTACATTGGCCTCAACAGCTAACATATTTTCAATATTTTTTTAATGGCAAGTATTATTGTTTCCTTCGTCATTCTGGATACTGTTGGATCACGTGCTGAAGCTGTTCTCTGATGGCTCAATGCCTTGGTTGACGCATGACAAATCGCAAAAATAGGATTCAATCCTATTTATTAAACTTTTCTCCAGCGTCACCTTTGTGTCGCTCCCGCGTCACTTGTTACTTCATACAAAAGTATAATATCTATTCATTTTATTGCATTGCTTCTGGTGTGTGGCAGCCTTTACTTTTATTTGATCTGTCTGAACTAATTACTTCTTTCATCTTAGAAATATTGCTTGTGCTCGTCCATACTTGGACATAGCTGCAGCAGAATATTTAATCCATACTTTTGTTATTATCAATGTTGGACTACTGCAATGCTCTTCTTGCCGGATTTCTAAAAACTACTATAACCAACCTTCATTGATTCAAAACCCTGCGGCTAGAATCTTGACACATAATAGGATGTGACATCATATAACCCCCAATCTGTTAGGCTCCCTGTAACTCAAAGAATAGAGGTCATTCTGCTTACTTATAAGGCTTTGCATGGCCTGACACCTTCCTATTTGTCTACACGTATGCAGCGCTTTCTTGATGCTGACCTACTTTGTGTACTTTCTTGTGTATCGGAATGTTCCCACAATCTCTCTGTTTAAAATTAGACTGACGACTTTTTTGTTTGACCAGTAGATTTTATGAAACACTTTAAGACATTTTATTATGTATAAGTAGTATATACAATTGATTGATTTAATGTTCTTCATTTATTTTATCTCATCTATTAATCATGAATAAAGGGTTAATAAAAGTGTGTATTAGTAGACCTTAGAAAGCATTAATGACATTTATAATGTGCTTGAATAATCTCCACTCCTTACACTGATTTTTCCTTAATAACCTCATTTATAAATGTCTTCACAGATATTTATAGCTTGTTCTTTCATATTTATGCAGCATTGTGGCAGGTTGGCAGAAGGGATGACATCATATCAGGAAGTACAGACAACACACAAGGCTACGTGCAGGGCAAAATGAGACGCTATGGTGCTCAGTGTTTATTAATACAAATAATAATACCTTTTGAACAAACAAAAGGCACACGGGCCAAAATAAACAAACACGGAACAGAAAATTGTACACAGGTAGTATGCTGGTACAAACATAGCATAGAGGCTGACAGATGTACAGACAGAGAGATACTTCTCTATATCCCCACAATTTGATATTCCAAGTATGTTATGTTAAATAATGTTAATACAATGCCATGTTTAACCAGAAGTTAAAAAGCGTTTATCTTACAGCCGGGCAAATGCAAAGGAAGACAGACACTGCCTTATGTTCCCCAGAACCTAATACTCTCCATAACTAACGCTAAATAACATGAATACCAACTGTTATCAGAATTGGAAAAGCATGTTTTACAGATATATTGCCTGTGGCAGCAGTCACCTCTCTGCCACATCAAACAAAAAAAAGAGGAGGGAGAAAGCATAGTAGAGGACAAATACATATTTCTAGCATTTTGTCCCGTGGACAAGCAGTTTTTAAAAAACATTCCACATCACTGCCAATAGAAGCTTGTGACTCTATATATGTCTGTAGGGGACAGATGCTAGATACAAAACCTGATGATGTACATTTAATGATGCCAATTCATAAGCAATAAAAATGCTAAATTTTCGGTGTTGTATGCTGTACTGAATTATGAACTGTAGACTTGTGATGTTATACTAAATAGCAGGTATTTTATATAATTGTATAATTTATATAATTGTAGTTTATCAATAAATATAGACAGAGACTGACAGAGAACCTGACGCTGCATCACATGCAGCTCAGTACTGCTCCAGTGGAAGTGACGTGTGTGTCTCAGAACCATCTCACATACATGCATACAAAAATAAGTCAAGTAGGCTTGGTGAATGAAAGGTAGACATGGGAAATAAAAATATAACATTTTGTGAGTAGTAACATCAGTGCTGCTCAACCTGTACTGAGACTGCACTGTCTGAGAAACGCAGCTATGCTGTGTGTTATCATCAAGTTGCTTTAGAATTTAGCTTTTTATTTCAACATGACATTTAAAGAAGCTTATATGCTGGCACTTTTTGTATTCAGTTTTTAAGTAAACAATATATAATAACTCTGGGAACTCATTGGAATATTAATTAGATAACATTCAATGGCTTTTATAAAAATATAGACATTCATCTTGTCACATCAACACATGGTACAACAGTAAAAATGTCAGCAAAATTCCCAAAATAACATTCAATCAAAATCCACATTGTTGCCTTCTACTTGGGGGAGGGATACTGACAATTAAAGAGGGGCTCCACTGTGCAGTATTTTCCTTTTTCATTTCTATTTCTAGAGCAGCTTTGGACCAATATTGTAAATAGTTTTTTTAAGCATAGTCTACATGGAGAACCTTATGCCACAGCAAATATTGCAGCATGAAGCTAAAACCCTCATGTTATCAGCTTGCACTATGATTTTAATGCATCCATAGTGATAAGGCTACAGAAAACCCAAATTGTGTCATTAACAATTATTTCACTCCGACATCTACCACCACTGACATCATGCTTGAGTGGGATGCCACTAATGGGTTCCTGGTGTGAGTGTCTGCGAGAGGAGCGGGGTGGGGGTGGGGCAGTGGACATGTTGTGTTTAGTGATTTAGTTCTGTTTTTTCCCAGTATAGACTAGCTTCTCTTCTTCATACCTAAACCCCATATAACTAGACCCTAACCCTTGTAACGAAGGAAAGAGAACCGATCTGGTTACTTGCATATCTGATACTGTCAGAAAGTAACAGAGATGAAACAATGTACTTTTGAAGTTTCTTCGCTATTATGATAGGATGATTATATTTACTATTATTAACAAAAAAATCTGTTTCCTCTTCTGACCAGAAGACATGCCTTTTCTTTTCTTAACCCCCTCCTCAGTAAATAGTTGTGTGTCTCCGTTACTCTTCTGCTGCCTGTATTAGCCATCTGGTTCCTTTTACATCATGGTCTTTACTTCCACTCTTAACAAAAAGTCACGACCTGACAGGTGGGATTCGGAAATACATCTATATCAGTTTTGGGTCCACGCTGCTTTTGTGGAGTTTTAACACAAAGGAAAACACTTTGGTGGTTCTTTCAGTATGTTCTAGTCAAGGCATTCATGGCATCCTGTAGGAACAAACAGAACCTCTGTTACATGGTCACGCAGACACATGTTTTGACAAAATGTTTCTGCACTTGAGTTGTTTCTGGTAGATTTATCTCAGAATGAATGATTGAGTGTTTAAAGTAAATTATTAGTTCAATTAAAAATGTAGTTAAGTAATTGAGAGCTCAGTTGGAACGAAAACCAGAAAACACATGGGGTCCACAGGACCAGGGTTGGGAAGCTCTGCCTTAAAACAAAGCAACCAGGAACTCCTGACGAGCAACAACCTGAAGGAGATAGAGATACCTGCCGCAAGGAGGAGAGGGCAGGAGAGGGGAACAAACAGATAAGGGACCTGCTACAATGTGGAGAGGGCAGGACAAACAGACTTGAAGGATATAGTGAGACCTGCTACAATGTGGAGAGGGCAGGAAAAAAAGACAAGGGACCTGAAGGAGATAGTGAGACCTGCTACAATGTGGAGAGGACAGGACAAACAGACAAGGGACCTGAAGGAGATAGCTAGACCTGCTACAATGTGGAGAGGACAGGGCAAATAGACCTGAAGGATATAGTTAACATTAAAGTGATTGTAATGAATAGAACAATTCCATTAATCTTGCCTGTTATGCAATCCCATTAGATACATACTGTATGGCTCAATATGTAGTTCTGAAAGAAACATATTATAGCATACCTATATTTAAAAAAACAGGGCATCTGGTACTAAAATAGGTTATAAAATCAAGAGAAATCCTTTGTTTGAGGTGATGGCGACTTGTTAAATGGTGTGTGCTGTGTAATTGCTGTACTGCTCAGTGAAGGTGAATGCCCTGCCTGACAGCAGTGTATTGTGTGCAGCAGTGTTTTGTGTAATTCTATTATTTTGGCCACTGTGCCTGTTTGTTTGTTCCTGTGTTTTGCTTGTCCATTAAAAAAAACTGCAGCTTTCTCTCCTTTCTGATGCTATCCTGCTACAGTGTCTATGTCTTATTCCTGGGAAATATGCTACACTTCCTGGGTCATTCTAGTGTGTTGTCTGGGTCAATGCATGTTACTGGCATCAGTCTTTAAGTGAAATGACCAAGAAAGTGCAGCACAATCTGAAAACATGACTTGCGAACAGAAATGTATTTAACCCAGTGTAGAAACAGATTTAAAAAATAAAAGTACACGTTTACTATAGCATGTGTTTAACATTTAAATACACTTTAATTTTGACATTTAGAAAAAAATAGGAGTTCATTTCTTATGTACAGCATAGAGGTCGGGTCCTCCCTATACCTGAACTGGATTCATGGGCTTGCCCAGAATAAAAGTGACAACCAAAAGAATACAGGACTTGTGAGATTTCATTTAAGAAAATGTCTTGTCAAAAGCCTTGCTTATTACAGCAAATGCAGAGGAACTAAACAACAAGAGAATTGGCTTCAGCACAAACCCATGCTGCAGTTTCGGAGTGCCAGACTTCACCCCGGGTTCTTGTTAAAGCCTGATGCACACAGTGGAAGCTCGGGGGAGGTTTATTACCAGGGTGATGGCTGATAAGATGCTAGTTCCTACACTGATGGTCTCAGGGGACGAATGCATTGCGAAGCCATGGAAACGGTAAGGCTAGGTGATACACTGTAATTGGGCCACTGCTTTTAAAATCACAGATCCACAGGCAGGTATGCCATCTTTTTCAAATTAGAAATTATGGTGCATTGCGAAAAAGGCACAGAACTACAGCGGTCATCTTGTTGTGTAAGGCATACATATTTAGCATGGACTGTGCGACGGTGGCTCACACAAGAAGGGTTTATATATTGTAGATCTGAAAGGATATAACAAATGTCTTTTATCTCTCACATGATTTTATTTAAAATAAGATGTCTGTGACCATAACCCAGTAGTAAATTCTAGAAGCTGCTAATGATCATGTGAGCAGAAAGAGATGAAAATGAAATTCCACACTTCTATACCTGGTATATAAACTCCATACAGCTCAGATCACTCACTATACCTGGTATATAAACTCCATACAGCTTAGATCACTCATATACCTGGTATATAAACTCCACCCAGCTCAGATCACTCATATACCTGGTATATAAACTCCATACAGCTCAGATCACTCATATACCTGGTATATAAACTCCACCAGCTCAGATCACTCATATACCTGGTATGTAAACTCCATACAGCTCAGATCACTCATATACCTGGTATATAAACTCCATACAGCTCAGACCACTCATATACCTGGTATATAAACTCCACCCAGCTCAGACCACTCATATACCTGGTATATAAACTCCACCCAGCTCAGATCACTCATATACCTGGTATATAAACTCCATACAGCTCAGATCACTCATATACCTGGAATATAAACTCCACCCAGTTCAGATCACTCATATACCTGGTATACAAACTCCATACAGCTCAGATCACTCATATACCTGGTATATAAACTCCATACAGCTCAGATCACTTATATACCTGGTATAGAAACTCCACCCAGCTCAAATCACTCATATACCTGGTATATAAACTCCACCCAGCTCAGATCACTCATATACCTAGTATATAAACTCCACCCAGCTCAGATCACTCATATACCTGGTATATAGACTCCACCCAGCTCAGATCTCTCACTATACCTGGTATATAAACTCCACCCAGCTCAGAACACACACTTCTATACCTAGCATATAATTCCCAGCACAGGCTTACAGCTGAGTGTAGACAATCATACAATCATTGATAAATCATTTTTGTTTGACATGATTATGGTTTTCTTTTTTCTTGAACCAGCAAACCTAACTCTTGAACCAGCCTTATTGTCTCATCAGCCAAGATGACCTGTTGAAAACCAGCAAACTACCACTTCTTACCAGGGAACAGTAAACTACTTCTGGCCACCAGGTGCCTGGCCAGTAGGGTCCGCTGTAGCACAATGAGAAGAAACAGTCACTGCTGGTTTTGCCTCCCTAACCTGCAGGAGCACCAGAGCCAATGCGATGCTCCCTCTGGAATCCTCAGCAAAGCACAGTGACTTCACACAGCCAGGACACAAACCTGTATTCCCCCTGACTGTATGACTGACCCTGCACAAGGCCGTGCTTTTATGAGGTGAGCCACTTCAGGTTTTTGAATTCAATCACAATGCATTCTGGGAGCATGTGGTTCTGCCGCCTTTGTATACTGATCTACAACTCCCTGGGTTGAATGGATATCTCATTGCTTCCAGATTACAAAGGAAGAATACAATGATTTACTCCAGATGTACCATACTTAGCTCAATCCAAACAGTTGTCATGCTGATGTGCTGTTGAGACCGCACTGTGGTTGATCCCCCAAGCCAGCATCACAGCCATTGTGTGTGCTGATGCGCTGGGGAGGCAAAATAAGCTGATCCCTGGAGCCAACACCTCTTTTTGTGGTGCTAACTGTAAATGCTTCATTAGGTTAAAATTGTACCAGTTAGGTTTATGTTTTTGTATGGTCTTTTCCATCTCAATCAATGAAAAGAATATGTCCTGTACGTGCCCAGCAGCTATTCATTTAATATCCATGGTAAGCACATGTCATTTGAATACTAGGTTCATTGACTTACACTTGACGTAGCCACCAGTGTCTGTTCACATCTTCTTTGGAGTCTAGGAATTGACACTTTCACTATGGTGCATCATAGATTGTAAGTATTTTAGTCATTTCTTATTTCTTCAACACTTACCTGTAAGAAGGTACTGTAGGCTACCCTTTTTTTATTTCAGTATGTTTCGTAATTGAAGCAATGTGCCATAGAGGAAAACATTTTAGCTGTACTAGCAGCTGATACAAGGACGGCGTCATAAGAGCAGAGCATTATGGTTAAAGACTGACTATGGATTTAGAACAAAAGAAACTTTTCAAATGACGAGTCAATTCGGCCCATCTTGCTTGTTTGGTTGTTAGTAGCTTATTGATCCCAGAATCTCATCAAGCAGCTTCTTGAAGGATCCCAGGGTGTCAGCTTCAATAATATTACTGGGGAGTTGGTTCCAGACCCTCACAATTCTCTGTGTAAAAAAGTGTCTCCTATTTTCTGTTCTGAATGCCCCTTTGTCTAATTTCCATTTGTGACCCCTGGTCCTTGTTTCTTTTTTCAGGTCAAAAAAGTCCCTTGGGTCGACAATGTCAATACCTTTTAGAATTTTGAATGCTTGAATCAGATCGCTGCATAGTCTTCTTTGTTCAAGATTGAATACATTCAATTATTTTAGCCTGTCCACATATGACATGCCTTTTAAACATGGAATAACTCTGGTCCCTCTTCTTTCCACTCTTTCTATCCTTTTTGTAGTGAGGTGACCAGAACTGAACAAAATATTATAGATGAGGTCTTACGAATACATTGTACAGTTTTAATATTATTTCCTTTTAAATTCAACTCTTTTCACAATATATCAAAGCATCTTGTTGGTATTTTCTATAGATTTATATAGGAAGGATATACAGTACATCAATCGTGCACTTATGTCATGGGTGGGATGACCAAGGGTAATCACAAATAACTAAATAATTTGAATAGTACCAACTACGCCAACTTGAGTTTGAAAAGGGCAAGGACCTTTATGACTGCATAGTAATAACCTTCCTGGAACAGGTTCTTTTGATCCCCGGGGGTCCAATACACACACTAAGGGAAACTCAGGTAGATTAAAACAAATTTTATTGTTTCTCAACAGGGTAAAAAATGTTCTTTAAAAAACACACAAACTCGCAACAAATAGAAACAGTTATAAATGATGGAGAAAACCCCCAAAAAATACAAACTGATGTAATCCCCTCCTGTTGGTAAGTCTAAAAAATATATAAAAATAATGTTCATGTTTAGCTGCCATAAAAAAGAGTCCAGTAAAAGTATTGGAAGTCCGATTAAAGTTGGTTCCTAAACCGCTCAGCTGCCCTCTCATCTCAATGTCCACTATTCCACATTTTGAATCATCAATGGAACTCACTGCAACAATACGCTGACACACTGAAGATGAAGATCCCGGGAAAAATGAGAAGGGCAAGGAGAGGGGCAAAGAAGAAGGCCGTCAGAAATGTCTGCAACAGTAAGTAAAGCTTTCTCATGCAATCCTGTGTTCTCGCTGGTTACTTCCCCTTAGCTTATCTCTGACTCTTGTGTAGTCTTTTTAAATAAAAAACAAAACCAAACAAAACAAAACACACACAATGACAGGCACAAAAAGTTTGTGTGGTACATAAAGAAAAAAATTAATAAAGAAAAAAAAAAAAAGAAATTGTAGCCCAGTCCAGAAATAACAAAAATCCCAAAACAAAGGAATATAAATCTGTTTGTAAGAGTTGCTCCAAGAGTTGTGTCGCACAGTGAAGAACTTATCTGAAGCAGCAGAAAGGAGCAGCAACTGGCTGTGTTTGAGACGGAAAGATTCTGGATGGGGATCTCAAGCACAATAGAAAGAAAGCAACGCTGATGTACAGGTAAGTAAGCTGGGCTAAGCTGAGTGGGTGATGGAGGGGGGGGGTGATGCTGGGATGCCAGAATCACTGTTGAGCCCTCTTGAGGTGTCGTGGGCTAGTCAACGAAACACCGAGGATAGAAGGTGCCCACTTGAAGCTCAACTTGAAGGATATCTACATCATCAGATGGAAAACAATGCAAATGGATGGAGATGCAGATGGATCACATTAGTTTACTGCAAAGCTATGTCTTGGTTGGTACATATCTTGGTGAGAGCCGAGTTCAAATCAGCATGAAGTTCAACATCTACTCTCATGTAATGGAAATCATGAAGATCTGCTGTGAATAGTGCAGCTGACAACAAGGGAAAGACCTTGTGACAGCACGGAGAGACAGCTGATAGGAGGAAAGAGATCCCATTGGGGCTGGCAAGAGTAAAGAGGATGCTGGAGACACCCAAGGCTTCTAAGAAATTAAAGAGAAAAATACCTCTAGAGTCTGCGAGAGCAGGGGCGGAAGATGACTCAATGTTAGATAACACGGTTGACGACTTAGGAATGGAAACGGATATGAGAATGGAAAGTACTTCACAAAAGACTAGTTCAAGATTTGCTGTTAGCAAAGACATGGAGCTTCGGGTTTGTGTCTCTGACTGGAGCAAGGCAACAACAGTCAGGGGTTTGAAGATTCATCAAGGGAGAATGAAATGCTTAAGGGAGAAGGGACAAGGGCCTCGCATTGATTAGTACTTCTTACAAAGTCAGTCAAGTCAGTCGAATGAAATCCAGTGACAGGAAGCAAACCACAGTTCGCAGGATATCCGCACCCCTGTCATAGACGTGAGGAGGACTTGCATGGATACAACTAGTGATGAACCTAATGATACTTGCGAACCCAGTCAGACGAAGCAGCGTAAGAGAGAAAAGAACCTCAACGGACACAAGCCTGGAGTTAAATGGGCAAGAGCATGTGAGAAAACTGTGTGGGACACAGTAAACATGGATCTCTGTTTTACTTTGGAAAGGTTAAGTGGAACAGTTGAAAAGAAGCTGGATAAATTTGGGGACATCATCTATGCATTTGGAAGAGAGAGGTTTGGAATTGAAAAAAGTAAGGAAAAAGTACAAACTATCCTAGAAAGTCTAGACGGCAGCAGGAGATTGAACGCTTAGTTAGAGAAAGGAGGCAGTTGAGGAAGCAATGGAAGAAAAGCAGAACAAAGTCAGAAGGAGGGACTCAATCTGTTACAAAGGGTCATAAAAGATAAGCTTGCAACATTGCGCAGAGCTGAGTGCCTATGGAAATGCTACAAAAATAAAGACAGTGCGAGAACTAACTTTTATAAAGATCCATTCAAATATGTAAAGAAGATATTCACCAGCAAGAAAAATAGTACACTAAAAGCATCTAAGTTTGGGTTGGAGAGATATTTGGAGGAAACACATACAGATTCAAAAAGGCAGGAGCCTATGTCAATTCCTTCAGATATTCCACCTATCAATCCACCCGAATACCAAATGGAGGGCTGTGCACCTAAGTGGAAAGAAGTAGAGAAAGCTGTGAAAAAAAGAAATGGCATCATCATCTCCAGGGCCTAATGGAGTTCCATATAGAGTGTACAAGAGTGCTTCTGGAGTTCTACAAATCCTGTGGAAATTGATGAAAGTGGTATGGGAAAAACAGGTTGTACCAATAGCATGGCACCAAGAAGGTGGAGTCTTTATACCAAAAGAAAAGGATTCTAAATGCATCAGTCAGTTTCGTCCTGTTTCCCTATTAAACATAGAAGGCAAGATTTTCTTCAGCATTATTTTTCAGAGATTGTCAACCTACCTATTAAAGAACTGCTTCATTGACACTTCAGTACAAAAAGCAGGCATTCCAGGTTTTCCAGGATGCTTAGAACGTATCAGCGTAATCTGGCAACAAATTCAAACAGAAAAAAATGAGAGGAAGGAGCTCCATGTGACATTCTTGGATTTGGCTAAAGCAAATGGTTCAGTGCTACATGAACTTCTTTAGGCAGCATTTGATTTTTTCAGTGTACCAATGACAATAACAAATTTAGTGAAAGCCTACTTTGGAGATTTGCAATTTAGTTTTTCAACTTCAGAATTCAGCACTACATGGCAATGCCAAGAAGTTGGAATAATGGCAGGATGTACCATTTCTCCACTGGCTTTTACCATGGCAAAGGAATTAATTATAAGGGCATCAAAATGGGTAGTGGGAGGAGAGTGCTTGGTTTCTGGAATGCGACTACCACCAATTCGAGCATACATGGATGACATGACAACAACGACTACAACAGTAGCCTGCACTAATCGGTTATTGGGCAAATTAACCAATAACATTGAAAAGGCACGAATGCAATTCAAGCCCACTAAATCAAGGACCATCTCTATAATTAAAGGTAAAGTAGTAGATAAAAGGTTCTACATTAATGATGAGGCAATACCAACAGTGTCCAAGAAGCCAGTGAAATGTCTAGGGAGATGGTACAACGGGGATCTAAAGGACACAGTTTGTGTGGGAGAAGTTAGAAAACAAGCAGTGGAAGGGTTGAAGAGCATAGAGAGCAGTGCTTTACCAGGCAAACTGAAACTCTGGTGCTTTCATTTTGGTCTACTGCCAAGACTGCTGTGGCCACTGACTGTGTATGAGGTTTCCTTGACAACACTTAAGAAGATGGAAGTTATAATCGGTTCATACGGCAGGAAATGGTTGGGAGTTCCACACTGCCTCAGCAGAGTGGGACTTTATGGTAAAGGAATACTGCAGCTCCTAATCTCTGCTCTAACTGAGGAGTTTAAGTGAGACTGGAAATGACATTAGTAGACTTACATCACAAATGCGTAAGGGAGGCAGCACCTGTGTTGAAAACTGGAAGAAAATGGACGCTAAAGAAAGCTATGGAAGATGATAAGGCTGCCCTTTGAAATGGAGATATTATGGGTCAAGTTCAGCATGGAACAGGAGGTTTTGGTCTCAGTTCAGCTCCTCCTACATGTCACAAGGCAACCCCGGCTCAACGGAGCAAGCTGGTAGTCAATAAGGTGCAAAGCAAGAGGAGAGGATCATGTGTGTAAAGACCATTTCCCAGGTCAAGCAGGGAGAATGGATGAGATGGGAGAGTGTGGAACAATGCAAGATCGGCTGGCAAGACCTATGGACTATGGAACAGAGCAGGATCAGTTTCCTCATCAGATCAGCATATGATGTTCTCCCATCACCACAGAACCTAAAACTCTGGGTGGGTGAGGATCCCTCGTGTCCTTTGTGTTCATTACCTGCAACACTAAGGCACATTTTGACAAGATGTAAGGTGGGTCTTAGCTACAGGCAGTTTACTTGCACCATGACCAGGTGCTGCGATGTTTTGCATTAGCATGGGAAAACAAACGTAACCTGACCAATAAGTTGCCACTATTTCCATCAAAGCATTACACACAAAAGACAGTATTCGCCCGTCCAGGAGAGCAACCACCAAGAAAAAGTGATAAAACCAAGCCTCGCTCAGGACAACTGGAAGCTCCCAGACATTGTCTTGTGGTCTGGATCAGCATGCCTTGTTCATCTGGTAGAGTTAACAGTGCCATGGGAAGATGCTGTGGATGAGTCGTATGAGAGAAAGAAACTTTGGTGTGCTCAACTATCTGCTGAAGCGGAATAGCGAGGATGGAGAGTCCGAGTTTACCCAGTGGAGGTAGGTTGTCGAGGATTTGTGACACACTCTACAACCCGGTTTCTCAGAGATGTCCGGTTCAGTGGCTAAGAGTTGCATCGCACAGTGAAGAACTTATCTGAAGGAGCAGAAAGAAGCAACAACTGTGTGTGTTTGAGACGGAAAGATTCTGGATGGGGATCTCAAGCACAATAGAAAGAAAGCAACGCTGATGTACAGGTAAGTAAGCTGGACTGAGCTGAGTGGGGGATGGAGGGGGGTGATGCTGGGACACCAGACTCGCTGTTGAGCCTTCTTGATGTTTCGTGGGCTAAGAGCATAAGAACATAAGAACATAACAAAGTTTACAAACGAGAAGAGGCCATTCGTTCCATCTTGCTCGTTTGGTTGTTAGTAGCTTTTTGATCCCAGAATCTCATCAAGTAGCATCTTGAAGGATCCCAGGGTGTCAGCTTCAACAAAATTATTGGGGAGGTGATTCCAGACCCTCACAATTCTCTGTGTAAAAAAGTAACTCCTATTTTCTGTTCTGAATGCCCCTTTGTCTAATCTCCATTTGTGACCCCTTGTCCTTGTTTCTTTTTTCAGGTCAACAAAGTCCCTTTGGTGGACACTGTCAATAACTTTTAGAATTTTAAATGCTTGAATTAGGTTGCCGTTTAGTCTTCTTTGTTCAAGACTCAATAGATTTAATTATTTTAGTCTGTCTGAAAATGAAATGCCTTTTAAACCTGGAATAATTCTGGTCGCTCTTCTTTGCACTCTTTCTAGAGCAGCAATATCCTTTTTGTAGCGAGGTGACCAGAACTGAACACAATATTCAAGATGAGGTCTTACTAATGCATTATACAGTTTTAACATTACTTCCCTTGATTTAAATTCAGCACTTTTCAAAATGTATCCGAGCATCTTGTTGGCCTTTTCTATAGCTTCCCCACATTGTTTAGATGAAGACATTTCTGATTCAACAAAAATTCCTAGGTCTTTTTTATAGATTCCTTCTCCAATCTCATTATCTCCCATATGATATTTATAATGTACATTTTTATTTCCTGTGTGCTGTATCTTACATTTTTCTTTATTAAATGTCATTTGCCATGTGTCTGCCCAGTTCTGAATCTTGTGTAGATCATTTTGAATGACCTTTGCTATGCAACAGTGTTTGCCACTCCTATTTTTGTGTCATCTGTGAATTTAACAAGTTTTTCTTACTACACCAGAATCTAAATAATGTAGATTAGGAATAGCAGAGGACAGAATACTGATCCCTGTGGTACTCCACTGGTTACCAAATTCCATTCTGAGGTTTCTCCTCTAATCAGTACTTTCTGTTTTCTACATGTTAACCACTTCCTAATCCATGTACACGTGTTTCCTTGAATCCCTACTGTGTTCAGTTTGAGAATTAATCTTTTATGTGGGACTTTGTCAAAAGCTTTCTGGAAATCTAAATAAACCATTCATTATTGATGTTGCATCCTCAAAAAGCTTAGTTAGACACGATCTCCCTTTCCTAAAACCATGTTGACTGTCTCCCAGGATACTGTTACCATATAGGTAATTTTCCATTTTGGATCTTATTCTAGTTTCCATAAGTTTGCATATAATAGAAGTCAGGCTTATTGGTCTGTAGTTACCTGGTTCAGTTTTGTTTCCCTTTTTGTGGATCGGTTTTACATTTGCAATTTTCTAGTCTGTCGGTACAACACCTGTGTCAACCTCCTCTTTGAATGTTCTCTTGCTGTTGTAATATTGGAAAAATATTTTGGAATTGGTTTTAGCCCCCTTAGCAATGTTCATTTCTATTTCTCTCTTTCTAAATTCCTTTTTGACTTCCCTTTGCAGTTCTGTGTAATCTTTCTGTGTACTTTGTTTTTGGTCCCTTTTTAACGCTCTGTAAAGTGCCTTTTTTCGCAGAATTTTTTTTTTTAAATGTATTAAACCATTTTGGCAATTTAGTTTTACATTTAGATTTGTCTACTTTAGGGATGTAATTGTTTTGCGCCTCTAGTACTTCATGTTTGAAGAACAGCAATCCTTTTTCTGTGGATGTTTTCTCTATTTTACTCCATCTACTTGTTAGTCTCTGTTTCATACCTTCATAGTTTGCTTCTCTAAAATTGTAAACCTTAGCTTTAGTCATTACTTTTGGGGTTTTAAAAAACACTTCAAATGAGACCATGTTGTGGTCTGAGTTTGCCAGTGGTTCTCTGACCTCTGTTTTAGTTATTCTATCTTCGTTATTTGAAAAGACTAAATCTAGGCATGCCTCCCCTCTAGTCGGTGCCTTGACAAATTGTGCTAGGAAGCAGTCATTTGTCATTTCCACCATTTCAATTTCATCCGTCGTGCTACTCACCGGGTTTTCCCATTTTATATGGGGGAAGTTGAAATCCCCCGTGAGTATGGCTTCTCCTTTGCTACATGCATTTCTAATTTCATTGTATAATTATTTTGCTCACCGCCTGAATCTGGAGTTCTATAGCATGCTCCCATTATTAAGCCCTTTTCATTTTTGTCCGTTATTCTGACCCCTATTGATTCGGCTTTATTTTTCCAGTTTAACACCTGGCCTTTCTTATGTATAGCGCTACCCCTCCACCTCTTCTGTCCTGCCTGTCTTTCCTTTACAGTGTATACCTGCAAATATTATATTTGTCCCCAACACTCTAGACAACCAAGTTTCTGTTACACCTTTTACATCATAGTTACTTGTTAGTGCAGTAGCTTCAAGTTCTAAAATTTTGTTTCTGATACTTCTAGCATTCTAGCATTTAGATAAATACACTTAATGGTTGTTTACCTGAGCTGTTGTCCTTGTTCTGATGCGGTCTCCCTTCTGTTTTTTTGTTGATTTCTCCTCCCATCCTTTCTAGTTTAAATGCTTCTGAACCTGCTCAAGGATCTTTTCTCCAAGGAAACACCAAGGATGGAACGTGCCCACTTGAAGACCCCAGAGATGTACCCTACTTAGCTCAATCCAGACATTTGTCATGCTGATGCACTTGGTTGATCCCCGGAGCCAGCATTGCAGCCGTTGTGTGTGCTGATACGCTGGGGAGGCAAAACGAGCTTATTCCTAGAGCCAGCATTACACTTCAGCAATCAACACCAGAGAGAAGGATATCTACATCATCAGATGGAAAACAACGCAAATTCATGGATATGCAGATGGATCACATTAGTTTACTACAAAGCTATGTCTTGTTAATTACACTACAGCCAGAATCCTTCTTTCAGAGTAGCCATGACTGTCTTCGTGTAGGGAAAGTGCTCATGCAGATGGTAAAATATTGTGCACATAAAAATAAACAGTTATTTAAAAATGTGCAGATTCAAGGTGCAACAACAAAAGAAAAACAACAAATCAGATAAGGGTACATAGTTAGACACACTAAAATCCTTACAGTGCACAAAATAATAATAAAACACCACTTGTGACATTCCCCCCACCACTTTAATCCTTGTTGTCCAGTGGTAATGGCTGCAAATTAATCCTCATATCAGGCAGGTATCCTACCTAAATGAGGTTTCTGAGAGCCCTGCAAAGGTACTGCAGGTTCGGGCTCTCCCTCAAAAGCATGTCATCAAAATCCTGGTCAGGCTCAGGTGGGTGCACAAACACAGGCAGCCGCATGGGCATAAAGAATGGTTTCATCCCATTCATCTTTTGTTTGAGGTTCCATCGTTTGAGGTTCTGGAGGTCTCTCAGGGGTTTCGGGAAGACTCATGGTCCATGGGCATGCGCTCAAATTGTTTCTGTGTATAGACTTTTCAGGTCCTTCTTGATGCTCTGCCCACACTCGATACATGGAACTTCCTGGACCTACAGAGGCAAGGATTATAAAGGGTTAGGGCTCCAATGGGGTGCTAACATACCCCTAGCTCTTTGTCATTTCTCACCAGGACCTGCTCACCTGGTAAAGCAGTGCATCTTGGGCCCACCGGTTATAGCGCTCTTCTTCCTGCCACTGTTGCCTTTACGCATTTTCCCACACCGTGCCATACACTAGATCTAGTGTTTTATGATGGGACTGGGCCCATCCTCTCAAGGCCTGGGGATTCCGTGTTGGGATCGTTGTGGTTACTAGATTCACAGGGAAACAGGCGTGGCATCCAGACATCACATAAAAAGGGGTTAGTCCTGTACACTTGTGAACAGAATTGTTATAGGGATGTACCAATTCCGGTAGCTTATTCGCCCAAAAGTTTTGTTCATCTTCTCTCAAAGATTCTAAAAAAAGACAAAAGTGTTTGATTAAGTCTCTCCCAAGCCTTTCTCCCTTGTGGATGATACAGGGTGGTGTGGTTTTTCCGAAAGCCATACAATATTCTTAATACTTGCACCAATTCTGACTCAAATGCTGCCTCACAGTCAGAGTGGATATGCTCCGGACATCCAAAGTCTGAATTATAGCTTTCCATAGAGCTTTTATTGTGGTCTGTGCGGTCTGATCAGTAGTGGGTACGGCCCAGGTGAATCTAGAAAACAAGTCGACCATGACTAGTATATAAGGTTAAGTATCTCCAGTGTAGCCTAAAGACAGGGGCCTCTCACCTCAGGTCAGACCTGATTACTAATATGCTGGGGGCACTCCATGGTCAATCGCTTGGCATCATCCCCCGTGCCATACCAGTAGAACCTCTGCCAAAACACTAACAAATTCTTTGCACATGTGACGTGTCTGAAGGCCTTGTGGTACTTCTCCCAGACCTGGTGGCCTTGGCACCGCGGAACCACAACCTCCCGTAGTCATTACAACTTCCTTCACTAGGACATCTTCTATACACAGCTTGTCCCACTCTTGGAACAACCTCTGAGCCTCGGGTGGTGCTGTAGTACTGGTCTGAACCTCTGGGGGCGTTTCCTCGTTCCTGCCAGGTACGAACCAATTGCACGACTGGACCTGTCTCTGCCACTCTGCCCACGGGAAGTCGGACACTTGGGTCTCAGTATTCTCCATGGATGAGGGTGTTCTTCCTTCACCCAGGTGTTCCACCTGTAATGGGGCAATTTGAGTCTCACGCTCCCCAGAAGCCTAGAGAACATCTGCAATTTTATTTGCAATTCCAGGTTGATATTTTATATCAAATATGAAATTCACCAGTTGTGCCACCCACCGTTGTTCAGTTGCGCCCAATCGAGCTGTATCCAAATGCACTAAGGGATTGTTGTCAGTGAGCCATGGTAGGGTAAACCCCTCCCCCCCCCCCCCCCCCCCCCCCCCCCCGCCACAGATAGTCTTTAAACTTATCAGTTATAGCCCACTTTAGTGCTAATAATTCCAATTTAAAATGAGCTATAATTCTTATCTTTCTCGGCAGGGTGCAAACTCCAACTGGCATATACAATCACCTTTTCTCACCCCTCTTGAACCTGTTCCAGCAAAACTCCCAATCCATCTAAACTGGCATCTGTGTATAATCGGAAATGTGCAGTAAAATTGGCATAAGCCAAGATAAGGGCACTTACCAGAGCCATCTTCAGCTCGTCAAAGACAGTCTGACATTGTCTTCTTTCCCAAGGCAGCAGTTCCACTCAGCAGTGTATGTAACAGGAAATCTTGGCAAATGCTGGAATAAACCACCTTTAATAGCCAACAAATCCCAGAAATGAATGTACTTGTTGTACGGTCAAAGGTGGGGGCCAATCTTGGACAACTGTCAACTTCTCTGGGTCAGTGGACACCCCAGGTTAGCTCACTCAATGCCCCAAGTAATGGATTTCCTTTGGAAAGAGGGTGCACTTCTTCGGTTGGAACTTCAACCTATGGTCACTCAGTTTCTGAAATAGCTGTTCAAAATGAAGGAGGTGAGGTTCGAAAGTAGGGGAATAAATGATCACATCTAGTTAAATCAATAGGAAGTCATTTACCTGACCTCCTAGACAGTGTTGCATCAACCTTTGAAATGTGGTGGGCACATTGCACAGCCCAAACAACATTTGCTCAAAACTTGTACAAGCCTAGGGGCATCGTGAATGTTGAATGTTGAATGTGACTCTTCTCCTGAAGATCAATTTTAACCATCTCACTCTGTGGGGGTATCTGTACTGGTTGTTGCAGAGTTAGACGATTGGTCCCCAGCTTCCCATTGGGGGATTCTTCTCGCTCCACCCTCTTGCAAACGGCAAAAGCCTTATACTCATTCCTCACTTTGGTCAACACAGCAGATTCGAAGCTCCTCAGTCTGGGAACAGCTCCTCCAAATAATTCTCCCCAACAATGACTTATCACGTTCATTCCAAGAATCCCTTTTCTGAGCTCATGTTACTGTCTATGATGATGACTGTGATTCGGAACTTCTCCTCCTATAACAAAATCCAAAACTGTATATTCTAACTGTAACTTCAACCACAATATATCAGTAATCCCCTTCATTGATTCCTGACCCAGCCATTTCTGGAAGAAAGTTTACTAAACAGAGTAACCTGTGAACCCATATCCAACAAGCTTGGTATCTTCACCCACAAATCTGTACTTCCACCCCTGGTCAATCCTCCCATCCACTTGTCCTACTATGGCTGGGTGTCTTAGTTTAAAGGGCTAGTATGAAGTTGTTGCTGCAAGCAGTCCTGTCTAATGTGGCCACTCTTACCACATTGTGCACAGATGGGGGTGTCCCTGATTGTCCCAATATAGGCTGGAATGCAAATGGTACTGTCCGTCCTAGACTCTTCCCCTGGGGACACAGGCACAACATCTACAGTTTGAGGATTAGGTCTCTCACAGATCTTCTGGAGGGACTTACCCAACTCTTGCATTTGCTCCTGAAATTCCTTTGTCAACTCCACTCATATACTATTCTTCCAGCCGTCCATATCCAACCGTAGCCTTTACAGAGGTAATCGCTTCAGACTCGATTTTCTCCTCCTCCCTTTCTGGGATTTTGGATTCTGGACTTTCAGCATTTTAGTGTCTCCCAGTGTACCTCAAACATGGTCAGTTGACCAAAAACAAATCTACAGCAGACAGTGTGCAATCAAGAAAGAATAGGTGTTAGACATAATATAATCTTAAACTAGATTTTTTCCATTTAAGAGTGACGGTCATTTATCATGACAGCACACTATAAATTCACTTCCTGTGTAGCAGATAAGTGGACAATGACTGACCACATAGAATCCGAAACTTTGAAGCTCAACATGGATACTTGCTGCACAAGAAGTGGATTTATATAGTGGTGGTAGGAGAATGATAGGTAAGAATGTGTATTTGCTAACTTGGTATTACTCTTTTAAAGCTAAATAGGTAATCATCAAGGCTTAAAATCAGTTACTGTCTTACTTTGTATTAGTACTGTATTAGAAATATTGTTACCCCCTTTTTTCTTGTGTTGAATATATTTTTGCTCTTCACTAACCGGAAGCCAATAATCTTGGGTGAATTACTGGTCTTGAAACATTTTGTAAGAGTTCTGTTTGGAGGTGTATATAGTCTTGGAACATTTTGTAAGGGTTCTGTTTGGAGGCGTATATAGTCTTGAAACATTTTGTAAGGATTCTACGTTGAAGTGTATATAGTCTCGGAACATTTTGTAAGAGTTCTGTTTGGAGGGATATGGAGTCTTGGAACATTTTGTACGGTTCTGTTTGGAGGTGTATATAGTCTTGGAATATTTTGTAAGGGTTCTGTTTGGAGGTGTATAGAGTTTCATAGAAGCAGACAGATGCTCAGAAGTTGCAGCAAGGCTTTGATTTATTTTGACTCTGGTCAGCTTAGTTTCAGGCAAACATACCATTCACACAAAACCTTTTCCTGGTTCCTTTACTGGCTTGTGAATAAAGTAACTCCCACCTAATCCTCACACTTCTGCCCTACTCCCTCTCTAACTCCGTCCTGCTTTGTCAGCTGCTCCAACATTGTTTGTGTGCAGCCTGGGGGAGGAGATACGCTCACAAGAGTGATGTTTTCAAGACCACTTTTGTTGTGAGCTGAGGTCAGGTTGTTTCATTGCTTCTTGGGCACACTAAAATAAACTTATTATGAAACATAATAAATCTCCTCTGCAAGGTTAATGCCCCATTCCTGGATACTTAGCACATACACATTCATGTTAATGGGACCAACAAGAGAACATTCAAACTTTATCAATCAGGAGCAGAGTCCATCCAGCCTGCAATATCAATATGTGAACCCAAACTTATCTTCAACAAGGAAGACTTATAGTAGAACCATGTGTCACTGCATTTCTAAATTCAGCACTATTAAGTGTATAGTACTTATGGATGATTACTTATTGGAAAAGACTTCCCATAGTTACATTTTTTAGTAATATTGTGGGCCATAAAGTACTAATTCCTCATTGATGCTATAACATGTTTTTTTTTACTTGGTTGTTGTTGTGTTCCTATTTCTCCTTTCAAGCAATAGGAATACAGTAAAGTTTATTATAATAAGGACCACGTTATGTTAATGGTTTCATTGATAACACTACAGGACACCTTCTTGTGACACAAATAGAAGTATGTGTGCTTGAACTCTTGTGTGGAATCTGTGGTGTGGAATCAGTGCCCAGTGTTATACTCCTCTGAGATCATATTAAGCCTAAGACTTAACAATGCTGTTCCTACCCAACATATTAACATTTAGACAACATATCCACCCTTATTCTTATTGACACTGTTGCCCTGCTTATAACCAGAACTGTCAAGAAAGATGGAAACTGCCCATGGTAGACCTTCGAACTTCGATTACTTAAGTCTGCTTGCTTCAAGCCTGAGCACAAGTGGAGGTCGTCTGGACTAACGTTTCACAGAGAGATCTGGACTGACCATCTCAGTAGCTACAGGTGGGGGCTCACCACTGCCAGGGTGAAGTACTTCTCTGAAATCATAACTATGGAACACTGTAAACCAAATGTTCTCTTTAAGACCATTGACCAAATCCTACATCCAACCACTGACAAATCCATTTCCCATTCATCCTCTCTTACCTGTCAGGATTTCTCCTCTTTCTTTTAGAACAAAATTGGCCACATCTATTCTATGCTCTCCCGCCACAAACCCAGTTTACTACTTGACCACCTTGATTCTCCTCCAGTTGCCCTTTCTCTCCTCTCTCCATTGCTGATGTCTCCGGCTTACTGTTGAAATTAGCAACTGCGACGTGTCCCCTGGACCCCTGGCCAACTAACCTTGTCCGTCTCTGTGATTCTGATCTTGCTCCTTCCACTATGCACACTCTCAACCTGTTCCTGGACTACGGCTTGGTTCCTGCAGCCCTTAAGCTTGCCCAGGTTACACCAGTTACTCTCCCTCGACCTGGCTGACTTATCTAATTTCCATCCCCTCTCCAATCTCCCTTTACTCTCCAAAACTCTCGAAAGAGCTTTATCCAGTCAACTGATGAAACATCTCACGGATAACAATCTGCTTGAATTTCTACAGTCTGGCTTCTGGCCGCATCACAGTGCTGAAACTGCTCTGCTCCGGATTGTGAATGATCTCCTGCTTAATGCTGATGCTCCCTCTGTGCTTACCATCCTTGACTGCCTTCAGAACTATGTTGGAATCTCTGGAACCTGTCTGTCCTGGATGTCATCTGTAATAAAAAAAAGTGTGTTTTAGAAAGTTCTAGAAATGCGTTCGAGTTCATCTTTGCCCTTGCCCTATAATAACCCCATATCTTATATAACTTGTTTTTGTCACGTTTATATAACTTGTTTTGGTTAGAATGTTCTAGGGAAAGGAATAGTTTATTCAGAGGGCCGAGCCTCGAGGGAGTGATCTGGCCAATTACTCTCTCGCATGCAAAAGCCTAACTTGGTAAGTTATAAAGGACGGGGTTCTCCTCTGCTCTGATGAGAGTCAGCCCTGAGGATTAGCGCGCAGTCCTGCTCGGTAATTTTTAGGAGACAGCTGCTTTCTCTTACAAGGGTCGAAGGGCTCTCCCGATCCGCTTGGAAGGGTAAGAATTAGTTCAGTTGCGTCTCATGGATTGTATTGATCTGTGATTAATATAATCTTTGTATGTAACCTTGTTGGGTTATGTCCCGTTAGGGATATCGTTATTCGCAGTATAGCATCTGTGTATGTAACTGCGTGTGTGTGTGTGAAATAATAAAGGACCTTTTAAAATTACTCTGTGAAGTAATTGCCTTATTTACTTCCACATCAACTTCCTTTTAAATTTAAAGTAATTAAATTCCACACAACATCATCTTACCTATTCGGACGAATGCAGTGTGTTGTTTATGCTGGATGCAGTGGTGTCGCAAACCCAGTCACTTGTGGTGTCTCTCAAGGATCTGTTCTTGTGCCCCTTTTCTTCATATCTACATGCTTCCTTTGGGTCACCTCATGCACCAACTCAGGCTCATGTTTCAATTCTATGCTGACGACACCCAACTATACTTAAAACTTGACCCTGGAAGCCCTTCTGTCATGGTCCGGCTCTCGACCTGCATTCAAGACATCGAGGCTGGAAGTCTACCAATTTTCTTCAGCTGAAAACTAGCAAATCTGAATTTCTTTTAGTAGGATCTAAAACTCAACTTAAGAATCTCAATGTAGCTAGCCCAAACCTCGGAAACTGTCTGCTGCTGCCTTCCCCTGCAGTTCAAAGCCTTGGTGTTGTCTTGACAGCAACCTCTCCTTTGATGCCAACATCTCCTCCATGATCAAATCTTCCTTCTACCATCTTCGAAACATCTCCAAAGTCTGTCCCTATCTTTCCCTCCTGGATGCCAGAGATAATTTGTCATGCATTTGTCTCCTCTCAGCTCGACTACTGCAACTCTCTACATGGTGGTCTCCCGACACACACCATAAACTACCTTCAGCTAGTTCAGAATGCTGCTGCCAGGATCCTTACCTGCCCGCAAGCTGAGGTTCTCCGACATCCGGCCTGCTTGTTATCCCCAAGCAAAAGTGCATCACACTTGGAGAACGCTCGTTTAGCTTCATGGCTCCAACTCTTTGGAACTCTCTCCCAGCTTTGGTGTGTGATGCTCCCACCGTTGCTCTCTTTAAATTAAATCTGAAGACCCACTTGTTTTCTATTGCTTCCCATGCTCTTTAAGCGTGATATCTGTTATAAGTGGCTATGTTGTTGCTACTATTTCATAGTGTATTATGCTACAATATCATGTATTATGAATTTTCATTGAATTTAATGTATTATACTTTTTTTACTATATTTCACATATTATGCATTTTTCACTGTATTGTATTATGCATTGTTTATTTTGTATATATATCATGTATTATGCATTTCTCTATATTTAAAGTATTAGGGATTTTCTTGTTGTTACTGCATCTTGTAAAGCGCTTTGTGATGGTGGTTCACTATATAAGAAACTGTATAAACTAAAGATTGATTGATTGATTGATTGATTGATTGATAGACTTAACAATGCTGTTTCTACTCAACATATTAGCCCTTAGACTTAACAGTGCTGTTACTACTCTACATATTCTCAGATCTTTCTGTCAGGCCTGCATTCAAATATCTTCTTTGAGACAGCAAGTTTAAAACATCTTAAAACAGGAAGTGATCTGGACTAATCTAAACTATATGGCAAATGTAAAAAGGTTTGGGAGAAGCTGCACACTCCTCCACAGGTACTCTCAGTGGGTAATAACATAATTAACAGCAATCTCCCAGCTTCCCATACACTGCAGTCAGGTCTGCGGCAGACCTGCCAGGGAAGCCAATCAGCACAGTGATATTACTGGTGCTGAATGACACTCAGGTCTGCCACAGACAGAGAGAGGGGCTGGAGTAATAATAATAATAATAATAATAATAATAATAATAATAATAAATTATTATTATATTATTATTATTATTATTATTATTATTTGTTTATTTGGCAGGCACCTTTATCCAACTTACATCGACTTACAGGTGTTACAGGGTTACAATCAGGGCCAGCGTAACCATATAGGCAGAACAGGTGTCCGTCTATGGTGGCAGATTTAAGGGGGTGGAAAAAACAGTACAGTTTAAAAAACGTTAACTTGCTTACCATAATCCTGGTTTCCTGAAAAAGAAGATGACCACCAATGCCATTACGTATGGGATATGCCTGCCCATTGGGTAGGTATCGCTGAGCTCTCTATACCAGAGCTGCCGATAGGCCCCTTCCTGGGATGATGCACTCGGTCCCGCCCACTGAGGGGATGAAACGGTCATCCCAAGGAAGCCATTTCTTTTTTTCCATCAAACCCGTAAGGGTGACCAATGTGACCTTGCAGTTGGTGGTCATCTATTCTTTCAGGGAACTGGGGTTATGGTAAGTAATCTAATGTTCCCTTTCATTTCGAAGATGACCACCAATTACATTCCGTATGGGATAACGTATACCAGAGACGTTGACAGGGAGAAGGAACAGCAGCATACGAGGAACGCACTAGAGCTGTCTACAGCAAGTTCCTCTGAGCCCATGTCAATAGCCTGAAGGCCACGTGATGCAACCCCATGGACCATAGGCCACCCTGGTGGTTGACATATGCCACCATTGTCGTGTTGTCTGTCCGGATCAACACATTTGTACCACTCAGCACAGGGAGAAAGTGGTGGATAGCAATGGAGACCGCTTGCAACGCCAGTATGTTTATGTGCAGAGATGTCCAGCGGTCCGGCCAGGATCCGCTTACTCCTCTGCCTTCCCATACCGCCCCCAACCCAAGTCTGGTGGTTCAACACTACTCTCATCCTCACACATTTGTGCAGGTGAGAGGTCGTCCTCCACCGGCTGCCGAGCACGCATGAGACACAGTTAGCAGACAGTATCTGTTGCGTTTGGTGTTGCGGTGGAATGCAGAGCAGACCCAGCTGAATGGCTGATATGGTTGTGCCCATCAGACCCAATAGTTTCTGGCACAATAGGAGGGTGACCTGCAATCCCTGTTGAAACAGGAAGAAGCAACCCTGGATAGCTGCAACTCTGTCGTCTGACAGGTATGCGAGCATTGTACTGGAGTCTAGCCGGGTCCCAAATTCGTTGTGCAGTGGACCGGTGTAAGCCTACTCTTTGCATCGTTGATGGTGAGGCCCACCCTTACCAGTTGCTCTGTCACGACCACCATGTGGGCCACTGCTCTAGGAACAGATGAACCAATCATTGCGATAGTTTATTACTCTGATCCCCTGCAGCTGCAGCAGGGCCAGGATTGCGTCTATGCACTTTGAAAACATACGAGGAGTTAGGGAGAGGCCAAATGGCAGCACAGCAAACTCGTAAACCATTCCTTGAAAAGAGATACTTCCTGTGCTCTGGACAAATGGGAATGTGAAAGTATGTATCCCGTAAGCCCACGGTGGTAAACTAGTCACCCAGCTGGATGGAGAATGTGATGGTACATCAGCTTTTGGAGCCTCCTTTCTTTTAAGAACCTGTTTAGAAGCCTAAGGGTCTAAGATGGAGCGAAAGGTGGCATCTTTTTTGGATACCAGAAAATACCTCGAGTAGTACCCCTCACCAGCCCAGGGAACGGGGCCTCGTGCAGTACACTGTCCATATAAGCCGTGAGCAGAGGCCGGAGCCTGTTTGGCCAAGAGCTCTATGACCTGGGCCGTCTGAGCTTTGAGGTCCATAATGTCCCTTGCCTGCTTAGAATGCGTCACCCTTTTTGCCTGCGGAGATGGGGAGTGACTGCTGGAGGTCTGTGCATCGGAATGCCCAACAGGGGGTCCTGGGACAGGTCAAGAAGGAGGGCTCTGGGGCTCCAAGAGCTGCCGATGGTCCGGCCATAGAGGATGCGGAGCTTGCCATCTTGACCCTCTCCAAACGCACTTCGTTCACCCGGGGCTGAAAAGCCTCACAGATGCACGAGGGCCAAGATGGCAAGTTAGATCCTCAAGCACTGCGCACCTTGTGGAATATTCACATTGCAGGCCGTGCAGGGGTGGAACCCTGACTTGCCTGACATGGGACTGGTGTTGTACATAAGCCATTCACTAAACATTGCTTGCACTATGCTCAAGCACTTGTTAAAATGCAAACGTCATGCGCTCACCCAGTAGCACTGTAGCAGGGGGTACCAAACACTGTGTGTATCAAGAACTGTGTGCATCGAGTACCATGGCACTATGTGCACTGAGCACCGTATGTACTATGTGCACTGCATACTGTGCAGCACCGTGCGTTCGTGCATTAGCACTCACGAAGCTCTTTTCTATTAACACACTCAGCTCAACATATACATTTTACTATACTGTCTTGAGAAGGAAAAAGAGAAATGGCTTCCTCAGGATGATGGTTTTAATCCCTCGGTAGGCGGGACCGAGTGCATCATCCCAGGAAGGGGCCTATCGGCAGCTCTGGTATAGAGATCTCAGCGATACCTACCCAATGGGCAGGCATATCCCATGCATAATGTAATGTTGTAATGTCTTCTTCAAATTGAAAAGAAATTACATTTTATATTTCACATTCATCTAGTCATTTGAAATCTGGTCTCCTTTGGGAACAGGCTCATGGTTGTTGAGCCTGTTGCTAAGCAAAGGATGCATTGAAGTTACTTGCATATTCAAATGGGGTGGATTTCATTTAATTACACAGACAATGATTCTTATAAAAGGATGTTGTTAATATAGGATTTCCAAAGCCTTTTTGCCAATTCTCCATTTCTGAAATATTCCGATGACTGTCCTGGAAATCACTAGATTTGTAGCTAGTTGCTTTTGACAACAAATCTCACCAAGTTAGACCTAGTTAAATTCACTAGATTTGATAAGAAATTTACTAAATTGACAATATTGAAGGCGCAGAAAAAAGTGATTTCCGCATAGCTTACTATTGCCTCGTCACAACAAGGAAAAGAGATCGCTTCATCGGTGCCCAGACACTGAAATTAGAGGAGTTGTGTGCCATTTAAGCATTTTCATGATTTCCATTACATGAAAGTAGATGTTAAAAACTTCATGCTCATTTGAACTTGTCTCTCGCCAAGATAAGCACCAACTAAGACGTAGCTTTACAGTAAACTAATGTGATCCATCAGCATCTCCATCCATTTGCGTTTTTTTTTCCATCTTTTGATGTAGATATCCTTCTGCCTGGTGTTGATGGCTGAAGTGTAATGCTGGCTCCAGAGATCAGCTTATTTTGCCTCACCAGCGCATCAGCACATGCAATGGCTGCGATGCTGGCTCCGGGGATCAACCACAGTGCGGTCTCCCCAGCGTATCAGCATAACAGCCGTCTGGATTGAGCTAAGTAGGGTACATCTCTGGGGTCTTCAAGTGGGCACCTTCTGACCTCAGTGTTTCGTCGACTAGCCCACGACACCTCAAGAGGGCTCAACAGTGACTCTGGTGTCCCAGCATCACTCCTCTCCATCCCCCAGTCAACTCAGCCCAACATACTTATCCTTACATCAGCGTTGCTTTCTTTCTATTGTGCTTGAGATCCCCATCCAGAATCTTTCTGTCTCAACCACACCCAGTTGCTGCTCCTTTCTGTTGCTTCAGATAAGTTCTATAGCATCTCGAACTTGGGAACAAATATATACAAACAACAATTTTACAAGTAGTATTCATGTTATACTATGCACTTTCTGTTGCAATATATTTTTTTACTTTTTAAATAACTGAAAATACCCCTCTAAACCAACATATTCTGTAATATTTTTAATTTATTCTCCTTTCTACTGTTTATAAGTAATGCATAAAATAAAATTACATGTGATTATATGATTTATTTTACCTTTCAACACTAATGATAGCATTCAAAATGATGGAGGAGGGGAAAAAAAGGAGATTATAATAACAAAACTAAATTTGTTTCAGGTTTTCTTTCATTTTCTAACACAGTAGTAAAACACAGAAAGACATATAAATATGCTTACCTATTTTAAAGCCATAACAGTTTTCAGGCACTGTTGCATTGAAGTTTTAATCAGAATTATATAGAGACTACTGTATTCAGTATCTATCTTTCCATGCCAAACAAACAATTAGCTTGGCACTCTGCAAAGCAACAAGTCCATGCCTGCAAACAGGGTGGGGAAAGTTTGCATTTTAAAACGATATTACACAGCAAACGTTAACCAAAATAGCTTTCTCAAAAATATTAATAGTTATTTCTTTTTAATAATATAATTGTTATTTATTATTTTTATTTACTAGTACATACCATACTCTATCAAATAAATGTGCATGATTTTGAATGTGGCATATATTGTAATGAAGTGTGGGGCATTGTGGTCGAGGGCCGATATTTTGGGCCACGGATTATGCACAGTCTGTACCCATTTTAAGGAAATGTAGTCCTGCCGATCTGGCGCAGCAGGACTTCAATTCCCAGGAGGCCATGTTAGATGGCATAATTGGACAAGGTGATTGTGTAATTGATTGAACAGCTGCCATCAGTTAAACAATTGGGAGCCTTTTAAAAAGGGCAGGGTCAACCTGTTGGTTGAGGAGAGTTGGAGAATTGGAGAATTGGAGAGTTGGAGAGTTGGAGAGTGAGAGAGTGAGAGAGTGAGCTGGAAAAGAGTCCTGGTATTTGGAGCCGGTAAGCAGCTTAGCTGCCCGGACAGTTAGTTAGGGAATCTTTCTGTTATAGTTAGTACTCTATTAAGGAGTTAGGCTTTTGTTTGTTTATTTTGGGTGTTTTAAAGTATTGTAAATAATAAACACACAGGTACCATCCTGTTTAACTTGCATTCCTGGAAGTTTGACTTTCTTTTGTGCTAGAGGACAGTGTAAAAGGTCCGGAGAAGTGACAAACACACCAAACCTTTCCAGAGTTGTCACACATGGTGGAGAATGCAGGCAGCATATTAGTTGTCTGTGCAAAAAAAAAAAACTTTAGGAATATGGAGGAGTGCCTCAAGGCCCTGCTGCAGGGCACGGCAGCGCTGCAACAAATGGCTGCAGCACAACAAGA